>NC_054706.1:77659056-77879056 GCF_016097555.1 Gigantopelta aegis | reverse complement strand
GACTGCACTGTATAGATGTTTTCAATGTTCACGTTACAGATATGTTTTGTGTTTTTCATCTCACCTCGTATTTTCTTTTCCAAACCTTCCCTTATGCATGATGCCTAAAATGATGAGAACGTCCCCTTATTTCAGGTGATCTGAACACAGCCGATAGTTCAAACTCGCTGACAAACACACTCAGTCATGACCGTTACCCACCTGACTCGCAGACAAATAATCAGGGTTCAGGGGATAGGTCACTCTCAAAGACGAGTGTACTGAATCACAATGATTATACACCTGACCCACAGATACAAAATACTCCAGATAAACCAATAACTGAATCTGTCCCAGAGTTTGGCATATCCAAGAAAAATATCAGTTCTGTTGATTCTGTTGATGAGACAAACAAACCTTTTCAGGAAAATACTGAAAGTCTTACTGTGGATACTGGAGATGTGAACAGGTTTGAAAACAACAATCAACAGTATCGTGTCAGTATTGATAATCAGACTGATGACACTCAAATGTTCAGGCCTGACGGAAATCCTCTCACTCATTTTGAAGTGAACAGGGTGAGAAATTTGGAATTTGAAACCCCAAATAGCAATCCAAATTTTGATGATGAAAATAATTACAATGGCAGAATTAGTGAGTCTCTAAATGTAGATGAAAAATCAAATTCTGATTTTGTTATTGATGAGAATGAAAATGTTGACTATAACAAACCAGGGCTTGATTCAAGGCCTAACTTCAGTTTGCGTGATGGAGTTGACAAACTGAGCGGTGAACGTTGTGTACCAGAGACTGTTTTAGACTCATTCAATGTTGTGTACGGTAATACTCCTCTTAGACCAGTCAGTTTAGAGGGTAGCGTTGATGAAGACAGACGTATAGAAATACCAGTTTCTCACAATGACGTAAACACGCGTGAACGACTCACCATGGATAGTGAACACTACACACAGTCAGTGGATGGTAAGATTATCAGACTTGAAACAGCACCCACAGACTGAACTTTCCACATAATCATCCGGGTCCTCATTCAATAAACTCTCGCAATTTTGCTATCTTGCAGTGCAATGCTAAAACGACTTGCAAAGACTATGTGAAGTTGCCTTAAAGAGGTTTTGTCAATTATATTCCTGGTAATGAAGGTCTTTAAAAAAACCCATAATAATAATCCACAAGTAATTAACTACATTTATGTTATGAATAGATTCTTTGATTTTGACCACATGACTTTGGTACACCTACAAACTATGACCTCCATAATAATATATTCAGTGAGCAGACTGTGATCTAGGTAATGTTACAGACATCAGAATCTGTACATACTGTAGCTATAGTAATATGAGGATGTATGCAGACATTCTGTGGTACCAAACACAAGTCCCTTCCTAGAAACAAGTGGCTCTGAACATTATTAATGTGGTGTATAAATATTTGTGTCATTATGTCTGCTCTAATTAATTCTGATAATCAAAGGAAATAATTCTTGCTGTATCCCAAAACAACCATTAATAGCAGTTGTGGAAGTGGATTTTTGGAGTGTTTAAAAAAAAAAAAATGTTCATATTACATGTATATGAGTAAATGTATTGTTCAGTTGCTTGAAAAATATTCCCCATTATGACTAAAATGTGTTTATGTAAAATGTCCCAATCCCATAAGACACGGGACCCTTGAATCTGGCCATGGTGTTATGTGGAAAGTTCAGCATCACATACGACACTAATCCCACTTATACAGGAATCTAACGGTAAGCTGCACCATAACACTGCACCATTGTCATGGTAACCACCTAACCAATCAGAAACCTCTATAAATAACTAATTTACATATCGGTTGTAATAGCATCTTAATTTACACATACAGATAGGTGCATTCAACTTAGGCACTTAAAAATATATAGATTGTTTCTAATGAGATTTATGAACAAGATATGTAGAATTAAATTCATATTGATATGTAATTTAGCAAGGAATTTCATTACCAAGTAACACTGTTGGGAAAGGTATTATGTTTGTCTATATATCTTGTCAGTATTAAATGCATCATAATACTTAATTAAAATTTAATAACAACTTGGAATTTGCTTAACTATGGCATTGTACTATTAGTATGCTCTTTGTGTGATGAATTTAATATTAAACTTAAAACACAACATATTGACTGCAAATAGTTTTGCATATTTTGTTTATAGTACAACACACACATGTATTGTGTACCTGTAGATTATGATATATGTATCTTGAAATTTCAACTTGTGTTTTGCATACATTTTGAACAACATATTATATGGAAATTTATATAATTGAATGCTAATATTTGTAAAAATTCATAACCAGCGTATTGCTTGTGAGTATTCATTAAGGTCACATGTATATTGGAGTTACATATATATTAATTAATTGGCAAAGGCATGATGGCTCAGATGATTTCTTGTATGGAGAACTACATGTACATGTATATAGTCTACAAACTGGCTATAAGTCATTAAAATATGCTGAGCACAGAAATTACTTATGTTATGATTTTGTGTCAAACTGTTTGTGTCTGACTAACACCTTAAAATCTTTATGACCTAAACATCATCATATGTGTATTTCAGTTGTTTTCTGTTTTATAATAATTTTAGCTTTTCTTTAAAGTGCTTGTTGGTCACTTGACATAAGAATGTGCCATCATCCTCTTTATGCTGAAAATTTGTAAGAGGAATCGTACTTTAATTCTTGACATTATTGTGTGTGCATGCATGTGTGTACAGGTGTCTGTGAGTGATGACATTATTAAAATGTATGACTTGGAAATTCAGGAATTATTCACTAAGTTAGGGTCATGATATACTCTTCAAAAGAAGAAACGCAAAACCACATTGTCGTAACATTTGGAGAATTGATTTAATTATTGAATGGTGAGTCCGATAATTACCAAAGGTCAAGGTCATCTGGAGTCAATACCGGGTGTGGCCTCCGCGTGTGTTGACAACTGCCTGGCACCGCCTGCCCATTGAAGCAACCAGAGTACGGATGACGTCCCGGGGGATGGTGGCCCACTCGGCCTGCAAGGCTGCTGCCAGCTCGGGCAGGGTCTGGGGCTGTGGTTGTCGCTGTCGGAGGTGTCGGTCCAACTCGTCCCATAGATGCTCAATTGGGTTCAAATCCGGTGATGTCGATGGCCAAGGAAGGACATTAATGTTGTTGTTCTGTAGGAAAGCCGTTGTGAGACGTGCTGTGTGAGGCCTGGCGTTGTCATGTTGGAACACTGCGTTGGTGTTGGCCAGAAACTGGAACGATGTGTGGCCAGAGGATCTGGTCATTGTAGCCCTGTGCATTCAGGTTGCCTCCCTGCACATGGACCAGGCCCAGTTCTGCCAGTGTGTGAGATGGCTGCCCACACCATGACACTACCCCCGCCGAATCTGTCCACTTCCTGCACGCAGTTTGCCGCATAACGTTCACCACGACACCTATACACGCGACATCTTCCATCATGACGTCGGAGCAGAAATCGGGACTCGTCACTGAACCACACCTGTCTCCATCGCAGTTGAGGCCATTGTCGATGAATCTGGCACCACTGCAGTCGGAGTCGACGGTGTTGTGGTGTTAAGATGACACCTCGAACTGGACGTCTGGCACGAATTCCTACCTCACGTAGGCGGTTCCGTACGGTCTGGTCGGATATCCTGCGCAAACCTGGTATTGCTGCGGCTGTGGAGGTGGCAGTAGTCAATCGTTCCCGAAGGTGGCGTACCCGGATGTAGCGGTCCTGCCCGGGGGTAGTGACCCGTGGTCGACCGGATCTAGGGAGGTCACGTGTTGATCCATGTTGCTGGTAACGGTCCCACAGTCTGGAGATGGTGCTTGGGGACACATTGGAATGCCCTGGCAACGGCCGTTCTGGATTCGCCTGCGTCTAGTCGGCCGATGGCATTGTTTCTCTGCGGTTCACTGAGACATGGCATGTCCTGGATTGTCAACTGTCGGCCAGATACAGAGGCCAGGCAAGCGAACACCCTGCACTTTTATACTGTCGGTGTTCATGTTGCACGTGCAGACAACGCACGTGCAGTGGTGACATGGTTTGCACGTGGCTGCGTTTTTGCGAATATTCACATTTTGGAACTTTATTGTACAGTAGCTGCGTTTTATCGAATGTAACCGTGGGAATGTGTTTGGGACATGCAATGACCTTATATTCACAAAGCATGAACCGGTAGGAAACATAAAATCGGAGTTATAACCCATTTGTACCCTTTTGCGTTTCTTTTTTTGAAGAGTATATGTTGGAATATACATGTATATGAATGTTGAAATTCAGGAATTATTCAGCAGTTTAAGTATAGCTGATGACATTAAAGTGTGTATAACTGTAGAAAATCAGGAATTATTTACCAGGTCATGACATATCTGTGTGTTTATGATTGTTGAAAATCAGCAATTATTCAGCAGGTTGTGTTGAAAATTGGGAATTATTCACCAGGTCAAGGTGATATCAGAGTGTACTAGGGAGTGTATGGAGCGTGTGACATATTAGAGTGTATAAGTGGAAACTGAGGATTGGTTCATCAAGTCATGACATACACTAAGGTGTGGATGACATATTACAGTACTGGTATGAGTGTAAACTAAGTAATTATTCACCAAGTCATGACACATTAGGGTGTGTGTGGTGTAAGTGACATACTGGAAAGTGTGAATGGAAATTGAGGAATTATTCACCAAGTCCTGTCTTATTAGGGTGTGTGTGGTATGTATGACATATTAGATTATATGAGTATAAATTGATGAATTGTTCACCAAGTCGTGTTCTACTAGGGAGTGTGTGGTGTATATGACATATTAGAGTGTATGAGTGTAAATTGATGAATTATTCACCAAGTCATGCTCTACTAGGGAGTGTGTGGTGTAAGTGACATACTAGAGGGTTTGAGTGTAAATTGATGAATTGTTCACCAAGTCGTGTTCTACTTGTGTGTATGTGACATATTAGAGTGTATGAGTGTAAATTGATGAAATATTCACCAAGTCATGCTCTACTAGGGAGTGTGTGGTGTATATGACATATTAGTGTGTATGAGTGTAAATTGAGGAGTTGTTTACCAAGTCGTGTTGTACTAGGGAGTGTGTGGTATGTATGACATATTAGATTGTATGAGTGTAAATTGAGGAATTGTTCACCAAGTCGTGTTGTACTAGGGAGTGTGTGGTATGTATGACATATTAGATTGTATGAGTGTAAATTGAGGAATTGTTCACCAAGTCGTGTTCTACTAGGTAGTGTTTCTGTATGTGACATATTAGAATGTATGAGTGTAAGTTGAGGAATTGTTCACCAAGTCGTGTTGTACAAGTGAGTGTGTGGTGTGTATGACATATTAGAATGTATGAGTGTAAATTGATAAATTGTTCACCAAGTCGTGTTGTACTAGGGAGTGTGCGGTGTGTATGACATATTAGAATGTATGAGTGTAAATTGAGGAATTGTTCACCAAGTCGTGTTCTACTAGGGAGTGTGTGGTGTGTATGACATATTAGAATGTATGAGTGTAAATTAATGAATTGTTCACCAAGTCGTGTTGTACTAGGGAGTGTGTGGTGTGTATCAGTATGACATATTAGAATGTATGAGTGTAAATTGATGAATTGTTCACCAAGTCGTGTTGTTCTAGGGAGTGTGTGATGTATATGACATACTAGAGTGTATGAGTGTAAATTGAGGAATTGTTCAAGTCGTGTTCTACTGGGGAGTGTGTGACTGCTATTGCAGGTGTCGGAGTGAAGGGTTCATCAGTGGCCATGGACTCGTATCGTGACCACCGATATGCTCCAGTATCTACCTCTCAGCCTTGGTCTTCCTACGGTAACTACTCGTTTCTTCTCTCTCACCTTCTCTTTCTCCCTCTGTACACATAACTCAGTAATCAGTCATAACACAGGAACAAACCAGTTTCTATACCTCATTCTTTCAGATTCAGAAATTTGTATCAGTTTTGTCTTCATCAAAACCAGGATTGGTGCATAAATTTATCTCATTATTTTTACTACACAAATTCTTTAATATTTTAAGGTGAGTTTTTTTTCAATAGTTAATTGTAAAAAATTAGTGATAAGTCATATTTTAAAATGGATTGTAAAAACATGTTCATTTAAACATAACTATACAGTTTTGGGGTGGGGGGGGGGGTGCTTTTTAAAAATTTATATTATTATTTATTCATTTATTTTTTATTATTATTTTTTGGTTCTTATGTTTTTGAAATTTTGGTTTGTTCTATTTCTGTGTATTATTGCTTCATAATTTTTAACCTGCTTCCTGACAATAATAGTAGAAGTAATACAACAGGTGTATATTTTTGTCTGTATTATAGATGTTCTTCATATGTAATGTTTGTGCTTTTTTGTTTAACTTGTGATAAATGTTGTATATTGTATTTTACGTTGTCTTTTTTCCACAGTAAATTAATATAATTAATAAATTCTAATATAACTTCAAATATTGAATTAATAACACATATTTGTTAGTAAACACATAAAATAAATAAAATAAGGTTATAAAAATGGGAACTAGAATTGCTTTTGGTGTTAATTTGCACATTTTCTTTAAAAAAATATTTTGGGTATATCACCTTTTGTGATATTTTTTTCAAAAGAAAGTTTGGTTATTTCAGTTTCAGAGGAGACTACTGGCTCCTCTAAACCCTTCAAGCCCGTGTCTTTCAGTACCGACCGAACTCACAGTACTCGCAGTACTCACAGTACTCACATGGCCTCCAATAGTCACACTAGTTCACCCGTGCTCGTTTCCGTCAGTTCATCTAAAGGTGAATGTTCCCAGCTCATCTTCTTCGTTTTCTGGTGAAAGGGTTTTCTTGTTGCTTTTCCATGCTTTTTAATGCATAAAAATCTGCCACGCTCTTGAATGCCGTTTTAATGGGTTGGCACCGGTAAACAGCACTTCCATGTTCCATTGACACTTGAGGAATTTAAGCTGCATGGATCTTTTCTCAAGTTACCATTTATGTTACCCAACATGTAAATTAGAGCTATGTTTGACTTCACAAATGTATTATGACATCATCCAGAATGTAAAAATTAAGTTAAAATTGACTCATAAATGTTAAATTATATGTAAGAAATGATTCTATAAGACTCATAAATGTTAAATGTAAGAAATGATTCAATAAGTAAATTAAAAGTTAGGTTGGAATTCATAGCGGTATTATTGGCATTATCGTACATAGAAATCAGAAGATTGCAACATGAAATAACACCTTTTGTTCAATGATAGTATAAACCTAGGTACTTTGGTATTGAATTAAGAACTGATGATATGAAACTAGAAAAGCCCACCATTTTACAGTAATACTATAAACGTAGGTACTAAATTAAAAATGTTATAATTTGAAGAAGAAGAAAAACAAATCATTTGAAATGTATTTATTTTCAGTTTGTATACAACCATGCTAATTAAGAACTTATAATACAAAACTGAGCTAAATAATATAATATTTAAGTGTAAGTTTGAGTTGATGATAAGTTTTTCACCTGGATTTCGTGGTTTGCAGCAGGGTTTGGACCGTCGGGGACACCAAGCCCCGTGTTTCAGTCCTCTGTCAGTATCCCAATGTCGCCCAAGTCCTCAGAGAGGCGCCGAATCATTACCTCAAACACAGGTACATGGCGTGTATTTGGCTGCTATTTTACCTCATTGTGTTCATCACACCACTCCGCACCACATGTTGATGCATCATACTCTTATACTTCTTACATTCTCAGTTGTACGTCTTGTGCTTTTGAGACTCCTGTCTTTGCTGTCATATGTCTTCCCTTTAAGATCTACTTGGTATGAAGATCTGTATGTCTTTTTTTTCTTTCTGTTAAGATCTACATACTTCTATTAAAATCTATATCTTTTTTTTCTTCTGTTAAAGTCTATTTGATTTTTTCATCTGTTAAGATCTGTATGACCTTTCCTTTTGTTAAAATTTCAGCCTTTGCCTTCTGTTAAAGTATGTTTATCTTTTTCTTCTGTTAACAACTATATGACCTTTCCATTTGTTAAGATCATGTCTTTCTTTCTATTAAAATCTATATATATTTTTCTTCTTTTGTTAAAATCTATTTGATCTTTCCATCTGTTAAGATCTATATATTTGTCTTTCTGTAAATATCTATATATATCTCTGTTAAGATCTATATATTTTTCTTTTTGTTAAAATCTATTTGATTTTTTCTTCTGTTAATATCTGTATGACCTTTTCATCTGTTAAGATCTCTGTATCTCTCTTTCTGTTAAGATCTATAACCTCTATTAAAATCGATATATTGTTCCTTCTGTTAAAATCTATATGACTTTTTTTTCTGTTAAAATCTATTTGACCTTTCCATTTGTTAAGATCTATATGTTTTTCTTTCTGTAAAGATCTATATATCTCTGTTAAAATCTATATATGTTTCCTTCTGTTAAAATCTATTTGACTTTTTCTTCTGTTAAGATATGTTCCTCTTAGAATCTATATCTTCTACAGCATTTGGTGCATTAGTGTTGCATGTGTTACAGAATCTGTTGAATACCACTGTTAAACAATAATCTAAATATATCAGTCACATTTCTGCTGTGAATCCTGCCAAAATAGTGTGTTACTATCACTAGCACCTTCTATTTATGTCATAGATCTGTCAGCATTGAGTACAAAGCTGTTTGTGCTTTTACCTGTGAACATTTATACATGTACTGTGAAACTGTCTAAACCGGACACCCTTTGAACCAAGTAAAAAGTCTGGTTTTAAGAGGTATCCAGTTTAGAGAAGTTGTTTTCTGCACAGATATTTAAAAGGGAACCATGAAAAATGTCCGATTTTGAGGGAATTCTGGTTTACAGAGGATCTGGTTTTAAGAGGTTTCACTGTACTACAAAAATGTATCCAGTTTTAACATAAAATAGGTGGGTTTTTAATATATTACATCTGCATTTAAATACAACTATAACAAATACCTCCAACTGTTACATTTCACTGATTGTATCCAGTTTTAACATAAAATAGGTGGGTTTTTAATATATTACATCTGCATTTAAATACAACTATAACAAATACCTCCAACTGGAACATTTCACTGATTGTATCCAGTTTTAACATAAAATAGGTGGGTTTTTAATATATTACATCTGCATTTAAATACAACTATAACAAATACTTCCAACTGGAACATTTCATTGATTGTATCCAGTTTTAACATAAAATAGGTGGTTTTTAATATATTACATCTGCATTTAAATACAACTATAACAAATACCTCCAACTGGAACATTTCACTGATTGTATCCAGTTTTAACATAAAATAGGTGGGTTTTTAATATATTACATCTTCATTTAAATACAACTATAACAAATACCTCCAACTGGAACATTTCACTGAATGTATCCAGATTTAACATAAAATAGGTGGGTTTTTAATATATTACATCTTCATTTAAATACAGCTATAACAAATACCTCTAACTGGAACATTTCACTGATTGTATCCAATTTTAACATAAAATAGGTGGGTTTTTAATATGCATTTAAATACAATTATAACAAATACCTCCAACTGGAACATTTCACTGATTGTATCCAGTTTTAACATAAAATAGGTAGGTTTTTAATATATTACATCTGCATTTAAACAAATATAGGTTTTTAATATATTACATTTAAACAAATATAGGTTTTTAATATATTACATCTGCATTTAAACAAATACCTCCAACTGTTACATTTCACTGATTGTATCCAGTTTTAACATAAAATAGGTGGGTTTTTAATATATTACATCTGCATTTAAATACAACTATAACAAATACCTCCAACTGGAACATTTCATTGATTGTATCCAGTTTTAACATAAAATAGGTGGGTTTTAATATATTACATCTGCATTTAAATACAACTATAACAAATACCTCCAACTGGAACATTTCACTGATTGTGAAAATTCCATGCATCCTAAAAAGAACTACAGAAATGACACACACTATGGCTTGAGGCATAATGATTGCAGCTGTGGCACAACATGCATTAAAACATCTGTGTATATAATGGTGGTGGATGTTTGTAGGTGGCAATATTGGATGACTCGTTAGTGGCATGATGTCCTGGTATACCAGTGTTGTACAGACAAACTCCAGTGGTGTTACTGTAATGAATCACCATGTTTTTTTGTATGTCACCAGTTTGTTGGTAGACTAGCATTGTTCAGTGAAAAACCATCAGTGTGTTTGCATGTTACCATAATGTATATATATTGTTGATGTTGTGCTGTCGGCCAGTTGTTCCATGCATGTGTTTACGTTCTGTCTTTATTCTCCAGAACTAATTTCGTGAACCGTGAAACCTATTTAGAAGCACTCACCCTGGTTATCAGACTAGGAAATACTTTGGACAGTTTGAGATTTTTAGATTGTTTTTCAGAAGTTTATTTCATTACTGATCAGTTTAGCAAATCCAAAGTGGTTCTGTTTTGTCCTGGTGTTTGTGGCAGCTTCAGATGCATTTTATATGAAAGAGAAACGGTATGTACTCAGATTAACTTGGGTCAGAGACCATAACGAATACTTTACTCTTCATGCAGATAATTTTACCCCAGATAGCAAGTTAATTGACAAAACATACGTCATTAGAATGAAGACTATATGTTTATTTCTTTAAAGTGAAATGATTTGTTTATGAAAAGAAATTTGTTAAAAATTGTTTAAGGAAAACAAAATATTGTTTTTGTTAAATGAAAATTATTTAACGTTATTTTATAATTACCAAGAATGAAAGAAATTGTATAATACAATTTTAAGTTTTATTTGATTGGAAAATGTTTATAAAAAGAAATGTTTAGGAACATGTTTAGGGAATAAAACAATTGTTTTATTAAATGAAAATTATTTAATGATGTTTTATAATTACCAAGAATGAAAGAAATAGCATAATACAATTTTACGTTTGACTTGTTTGGAAAATGTACCACAAAGAAAACTATAATTTGCTGAATTGAGAAAGTGAAAACATATAAACAACACTGGAATATCCTCATTGGGCTTTGTTCTTGGTACAAGGAATGCCAAAAGTGCAGAGAAATAATACTTTCTGTGTTTTTCTTCGTTTTGTGTGCAAATATTCTGAATAGGTAGCATATGTTGGCTGACGTCACTAGAAGCTCACGATGTGCGAGGGTTCAAGTCATGTGGGTTTCCTGGGAAGAGTTTTTTTAAAAAGGTAGCGGAAATAGGAAGCCAGGTGCAGTTCCGATATTCCGTAGATAAATGAGGCTTGTCAGACTAAACCGGTCTTGCTCATCAAGATGAAGTATTCCCGTTGCTAGTGACTCACGTAAATCACCCAACCAATTATACACTGTAATTCACTAGGTCTGCTAGATGTGTTAATAACTTACCTCACTAATTAATTAATTAAACCACAGAGGAATAGATTATTCCAGTTGCTAGTGACTCAAGTAAATCACTCACCTAAATCTACACTGTAATTCACTGTATCTGGTACTAGAGGTAGATTTGTTAATAACTTACTTTACTAATTAATTAAACAATGCTATTAGGATTATAAAAGCTAGATTATTCCAGTTGCTAGTGACTCAAGTAAATCACTCACCTAAATCTACACTGTAATTCACTGTATCTGGTACTAGTTGTAGATTTGTTAATAACTTGCTTTACTAATTAATTAAACCACAGAGCAATAATGGTTACATTATTGGGATTATAAAAGCTAGTCACTCCCATAAATCACTGATCGAACTCTATCTACAGTGCAGTTTACTTTGTCTGGTAGGAAAAAAATGACTAATTAATTAACAGCCAAAGTATGCTGGTTAAGTTATTGGGATTGTACACGCTAAATCATTCCAGATGTTACTGACTAACATAAATCAGCTACCTGTGCCTCGTAAATACATTAAGTTATGCGAATAGTTAAACAGCAAAACTGTAAGTTTTTGGCATTATATTAAATATTATTAACTTGGAGAGTTATTATTGTACATATTGTATTTTTAGTTTTTGCACATGTTATTAATAACAAATAATAAATAATTTTACAAATGATGTTTGGAAGGGGTGTGAGTATAATTTTTAAAGAATAAATTCTGAATGCCTTTTGTTTCGTTTATAGATAATAATCTGTTATACAAGATACATACCCATTCAGTTCAGAATATGTCAGTTTGTATCAAAGTAATGCATCACACCAGAAAGCCGTGTTTATAATATATGATGTCACACACCAACCTCAGATTGGAACATTGTGGAATGTGTTTCCATTCCTTGTAATCATTTCACTATAGGCCACATTGTTTCAAATATAATTACTGGTAAATAAATAGAATATTAAACAGACTACCATTTCATATCAAAGTTATGTCCCTCATGAAATAAAACTGATATGAAATAGGAATGAGGGTACTATCTGTAATCGTTATTATCTGGGTTATTTTTTAAATGTTATATTCGATTCTCATTATTAAGATACAAATCTGTAATCTGTACAAGATGGGGGAGGGCATAAAAGATATCAAACCTGTACCCAACTCTGACTTGTTAAATATATAGTGCCATCTTCTAAAGCAAACATTACTTGACTGTTCTAATTAAATTTTTAGTAAAGCTTTATTACCAAGAATGCAAAATTAAATTACTTGAAGATCTGAACAAGAGCTACAAATTAAAAATACTCAGTTAATTTTATTTGCAGAATGTTCATAGCTGAAATCTTTTAAAATTCAAGCTTTGATATCAAGCAGAAATGGGTCTACATTGTAATACTATACTCTAGCAAGCACTAATTGTTTGTACAATGAGACTTTATCGACCTTGCATGACTTGTGGAGGTTTCACGCACCCCCAACTAGTCTTATAAGTCCTGTTTGTAATTTGGTTTCTTTCCTTAGATCTTTGTTCTTTAGCTCGCTGATATTCGGCTGATTGATGGTTTATTCTGCAATTCTGTCAGTACACGCACAGCATGTTTGTCTTTCTGTTTTTAATTTCCACCTTTTTTTCTTTGATGCATGATTGTGAATTATTAAATTATGTACTCATTTTATCATGAATTAAGCATGTGCCCATTTTGCATAAGATCAAAAACAAATATATTGCTGTTTTTCAGTTGTATTATTTGCTGTTCTTGAGTTACTTTATTCATGTATATTTACTGTTGTCACTTGTATTGTTTTTGTTGCTGTTGTTTACTTTTAGTTAATATAATTTTTGTAAATTTTTAAATTATTCAGTAAATTATTATTATCATTTGTATGAAATATTTTTTTTCTACCTTACTTTTTAAGAAGAATATATTTATTTTATTTTTTATTTTATGTTGCATTCCAATTAAATTTTGCTTTGGTTTGAATATATCATAATAGTCAGGATTATATTTAATATTTATCATTTTATACTTCTTATTGATGTCTCTTGACAAATATATAACAAAATATTGTTTGCTGTTTGAGCTTGAAATCACAAGATGAATACTCTGAAATATCCTGTGTAGACAATCTAAAAATAGCTCCCTGATGCATTTTGTCTGAGTAGAATCTTTGCTGTTGGTAATTAACTTCCGAGATACGTCTCTGAGCTGTGCTATGGGTGATTGCATGTCATTCCAAACATGTCTTTCTTGACCCTCTGTCCCGTTCTTTATAAATGGCCTGTCATATTGCAAAGATATTCACTATAAATAAAGAGTATGTACCACAATTGAATGTCCTTGCTCACAGGCTCTGAATGGATGGCATGATTATGGTTCATGCCTTGCTAACTTTCACACGATTCATTTAACATTAACTGTATTAAAAAAAATAATCATAATTTTGAAACATGCACTAAACCATTGAAGCAACAACACGATACATGAACTTTGTTAATCTGTGATCTTTGCTAGATCAGCATTCCTTACCATGAGGATGAAAATAGCCATCTGATGGTAAACAGTTGACCATTCACTGTTTGAAAATGAATGTGCAAAAACAACCATTGACATTGCCGTGTTGTTGCACAATCTTATCCAGTATCAAACTGAATTTGTTTATGTCATTAAGGCCATTTATCATCTGTCGAAGTAACAAATATTTCTTACACTGAATGTATGAACCATCTGTGCCGATGCCATGCACTAGCCTTTGATGTTTTCTATCCCACTTGCACAGGTACTATCATGCTGTGCTTTTAAAGACCTCTTAGCCATGTCTAACAGTAATACCAGTATGTGTGTAGGATCAGCACACTCGAACCAGCAGTCACTAAGTTGTGCCTCTTAATACATTTAGATGCCAGATGGATAAAAACCCTAATCTCCAGAAATGCATGTTCTCTTTTGATGTATTAATACTTTGTAACCTTTCTTCAATATATGAATATATTTTCCCTGTCTCTGCTGACTGTAATATAGTCCGTATTCAACTATCAACCTTAGATGTATCCACCCTGCAGTATGATCAATTGATTTTCTGCAGCAATAAAGATTTAACCTACCCACCCAAAATAAAATAGTTAAGAAAATCTCTTTGGTTTATTATCATTGAATTAAACCACCCACTCACCCCAAACAAAACAGTCAAGAAAACCCCTTGGATATATTATCATTAAATCTTTTTTTCTGTAGTAATATTCTGAAAGAGTTGTTTTTTTAACAAATCTGTCACTGAACTATTGAAACTTGTTATCAGAGCCAGCTCCAGGTAAACATGGCCACCACGGTGAGGCTCCCCACACTATGTGGTCTTCAGCAGGCGCTCCAGCCTCAAAGTCACCTTCAAAACCCTCGATCAACGTGCCTTCCTCAACCGACATAAGGCACCGCGTGCCTTCCTCCTCGTCGAGGCCTACTGCTTCCTCTAGTGTGCCCACCACCTGGCCCAAAACAGAGCACAGGTCCTCCAGGCCCATCGCCACCGAAAGCAAATCCAAAGGCTTGGATCTCTTCTTACGACAACAGGACAAACTAATTAAGCTTGGTGCTGATGTTAAAGGTAGAACACTATGCTATATCGGCATGCGCATGAAGTTTATAGGCACGGAATGATGCCCATTTACCGTTGAAGAGTGCCGTCATTATATATTAGACTGGGTCAGAAATACCACAAAAGGCAGTAACTTCCAATCTTTGCACAAGGCAGGACAGTTCATAGCCAAAACTGCAAAGACAGAAAATGTCCAATTCTGGGAAAAGATTATGCAAATACATTTGAAAGTCATAAAAAAGAAAGATGTTATAACAGGCTTTCTTGTATTTGCTTTCAAAGACTTGCGTTGGTACATTTGTTCTAGCTCTTGAGCAATCATAATTGATTGTATTTGTATTGTTTGAACACAGAGGAAAGCAGAAACATTCCATCCAGTCTAATAAATACTCTGTAGTCTCCTACCCTCCTCCCTGTATAACTCACCATTCCTGCTTATTCACCAGCCATCAACATTGGCATGTTCTGCTTATTACAAGCATGTGTTGAATTACATATGTTATACCCGACTGTGTAATAACTAATAATCAACATAAACATGAATGCGATGCAGTGATGTAATATATTACCTTATTGTACATGATATATTTGAAAATAGCATGCGTTTCTTGCAAAATAGGTATATGTATATGTGGTTAATTATTCATACAATTGTAGAGAAATTAGGAATATTTAATACATAGGAAGATATTACATGTATTTTTCTATAAAATTAATAATTCTGATCGATTGTTGTAAAGAAAGTAATAATTTGGTGGTGTAGAATATACGAATGTGCAGGATAAGAGGTTTGCAGAATTTAGAACTGCAATTCAGGCTGGTTTTTGTTTCCCTTGTAACCTTTGGTTTTTTCATTCCTTAATTTTAACCTTGTTCATATGTTTTTGACAATTTTTTTTTTTCTTCAGTTTATTCTTGTTAAAGATTTAACTGTTGTTACTAAGCATTCATTGGTTGTTTGTTTATGAAAGGTAGCAAAAGGTTTATAAAACAGACAAAAAAGCTTTAATGAATAGATTAACAGTAGCTGAAAGATTTTCTCAATTCATTCAACCATACACCTAGTCAAAAGTTTGGTGTAATATTTAGGCAAAAAATTAATTAAAACACCTTTTTACTAATAGTTTAAAAAAGTGTTCTTAAAAATTTATTTTGGTGATATTTTAAAGCTAAATTGTTAATTATGATTCTCAAGAAAATATGTGCATAAAGAAAGAATATGTGAAATACTTAATGTTTTTTGGTATGGGGTAAACTGTTTTTTACCATGTACATAGTTGCATTGTATTCTTTATACAAGCTATATGTAGAGCTATATGGTAATATAAAATACTCTTTTGGGATCTTGCAAAATATTTTGACAATTCAGCTATAGGCTTGAGAGGGTTTTTTTGTAACCCAAAAATTTCAAATTAAAACAAGCTGTGTGATATTTTCCAAAAGCAGTATTTACACGTAAACATTTTCTGAATCTTTTGTTGCCTTTCATTTAATTGTAGACTGGTACTGATTTCCTTGACTGTAAATCTTTGTGACACATTTGTTTTCAAGTTTCCTCTGTTTGGAATGATGCAGGTTCAGGTTGAGCATCTGTGAAGAAACCAGCCTAGTGTTTAATACAGGTAGTGTCCTCAGTTTGAAAATACAACCAGTAAATCACACATCAAGGAAAGTTTACCAGTTGCATTGTTTGTTGATGGCATAGACATGTGCATTTCTTGAGTTATTAATTTTTGTTCTCTTTTTTTTTCATTAATCTAATATGTTAAAAAATCTGATTAACCAAATTTTGTTTTCTCAATAGACATGCATATGAATGAGTCCCAAGATTACAACAGAACACCTAGCTATGGAAGAGAATCACCCCAGTCCTCACTTAAAAGTGAACCTTATGGACGAGGATCCCCCCAGTCCTCTCTCAAAAGTGAACCACAGTCTTTTGGCCATGTCCAGTCAGGGAGGGAAGAACAACCATTTCATGGACAGCCTTTCCCACAACCTCCGGAAAGAAACTCCTCCTTCCGACCGACATTTTCTCAACCTCCGGCACACATTAAGCCTCCCACCTATGAACAGAGTGTGAACAGAGCACCCAATGTCAGCGAAGTTCCCAGTTTTGTGGCTCGTCCAAAACCAGTCAGACCTCAGCAGTTAGATCAGCAGCACCACCACCACCACCACCAGCAACGTGAGCCAGAACAGTTTAAACAGACTCCACCAGACTGGAGTCAGGTACACAGAGGTCAGCAGGACCAGCTAGATCAGCCACAGAGAGTTCCTCAGAAGGGACAAGAGTATGGAAGAAGCCATGATGATTCATTTGGTAGATTTGGTCATCAGACAGTCCAGCATGAACAAGCACCTTTGAAGTCTGAAGACTTTGCTAGGAATATGCCTCAACAAACAGACCAGAGAGTTCCTCAGAAGGGACAAGAGTATGGAAGAAGCCATGATGATTCATTTGGTAGATTTGGTCATCAGACAGTCCAACATGAACAAGCACCTTTGAAGTCTGAAGACTTTGGTAGGAATATGCCTCAACAAACAGACCAGCCAAAGGATAAGTTTAATCATCATCATCAGCAGCAACAGCAACAACAGCAGCAACAACAACAACAGCAGCAACAGAAGTCTTTTGTTCCTTCTGGTAAGAGTTCCAGCACTGTGACAAGCCCAACGTATGGAAGACCTCGAGGCAGGGAACCAAGCTGGATGGTATTCGATGATGACTCTGTCTTTCTTCCTACCGATTCCAATTTGGGGAATATGCAAGATAACAAATCGAGTGCTCTTTTGGTAAAGGACCTCATGAGGACAGAAAGACATTACAGGCAGGAGGGATGAGTAGCGTCCCATTTCATGATGACAGGAAAGTGACCCCAGCCCAGCACAGCAGACAGCAGCCACCTCCCTGGTCTAAAGGTGATGCCAGACATGAGTTCGGTACGTCTTATTCCCAGGCCTCATCAGCAGGACCCGTTAAAGGCGTTGATCAGCTGAACTCGAAACCTTCCTCACAGGTGTCGACTTCACCTTACACCGTACCGGCTAGAAGTATCAGTGTAGACAGTGGCCCCCGAACAATCCCTATAGAAATCAGAACAACGAAACCACAGCCATTCAAGCATGAGAAGGCCACAAGTGAGTCAGACACGTTTGGTTTTCGCCCTCACGCAGAGTCCAGGTTTCCCCCCTTGGGATGCTAGACAGCCTGACCAAGGCAGTGGACCACAGTTTGGTGTTGGGTCGTATTCGACACTTCCCCCCAAACGGTCTGCTAGGATGGATGAAGTGACTGATGCAAGAGACAGTGAGGGACATTTCGACTTTAATATTTATTCCACTTTGCCAACAATCAAGCCTCTACGCTCAAAGAAAAGTGTAGAATTTGCAGACTTGCCAACGAGGTATCCCCGTGGTGAGCTTTCCACCCCAGACTTGTCCAGACATGAGCCTTCTGCTGCTGGCAGCGACTTTCCACATTCTTCTGTCAAACCTAAAAGCTCTTTAAGAAAACCAAGTGATAGCTCTGTTCCAGATATGTCAACTGATTTACCAAAACAGTCTAGAAAAGATAGCGATTTTTCCATTTCAGAATTTTCAATTGAACCCAAAAGTCCTGTAAGAAAAGACTCTGATTTTTCACTAACCGACTTCAGTGGCATTCAACCCCAAAGCCCACCCATGAGATCGGATTTCCCCCAGTTGTCCTCAGTGGACAGTTCTGGAGGTAAGCCAAGGAAAGACTACTCTCAGCCTCTCTGGACCAGCGCGGAGATGCCCAGCTTTGGGTCTAGAGGCTCCAGGGATGACCGGTCCACTTCCAGTTCCAATCTGACCAGTTCCGACTCAAGGGACACAGTTGTTGGACAGGATGAACGGATGGACATTTCACGAGAGGAGCCGAGGAAAGCAGAGATAAAGGAGACTCTGGTTCCTGTGCAAGTGCGCCACGAAGAGGCTGGAGTTGGCCAGGCGGGTGTGTGGAGCGTCAAAGGTGGACAGACCAAAGGTAGTGTTGATCGCACGTCCTCGGCAGCATGGTCCACAGTGTCCTCACGGTGTATGCAGTTGTTGTTGTCAGTGATGTGGCTCAAGACAGCATGACTCATGGAGTGTGCTACGTGTGTGTGTGTGTGAGGGTTTAATTCGTGTTTAGCATGGAGTCACCTAACAGTTTTAATGATGTGCAACATGTGGACAATAAAAACTGATGCTTGTTGTGCTGTGTTTTTTTCGTTATGTTAACACGTCAATAATATTTAACATTAATTAGTTGTAAGATAATATGGCATATATGTTTGTGTATTTCAGAAAGCAGTGATTGTATCTGAATGATGTAAATTATGCATGGTAGAAATTGGACATTCACCAATAACGCATATCTGTTTTGGTGATTTGTATGGTCTAAATAGGTAAAATTAATATTTGATACCCGAAAAAGTAGATAAATATGTCATTTGTGACTCATATGGATCTTGGAACAGTTTGTTTTATCTACTATTTAACATGATGTTTTCATTTCTCACAGACCACCTAAGTTGTCTTTAATTTTATTTTAGTTCACAAATTTGTTTTAAAGATTCATTATTTCAACAGCCATTCAGCCGGAGTTGTATTATGATGTATATACTGATTTTAAAAAAAAGGTGCTTGATCTTTTTTTGAAACTTGTGTTAGTCACATGGCCAGATAATTTAACTTACAGATGAGACAGCATCTACTATTAGGTAGTTTATTTGATTAAGTCATGTTTAAGATTGGCAAGTGAATAATTTTATCTTTTTTCTAACCTCTAGATAAACTCTTAGGTAATATGGTGATTTTACTAGCAGTATTTAACCCCACCCCTCAAAAAAAAAAAAAAAACACAACAAACAAAAAAACACATCACTTTATTAAAATATGCCGAATGACTTAACTAAGAAGATGAAGAATGACTCGACCGAACACACCTTTTAACATTCCTACCATCACCTTCGAAAAATTTGTAACTTAATGCTACAAAATATTGAGGTCCCTGATTAACCTATATCTGTGTAGAAATGGGGCTGTCAGAATCTGCTGGTTCAGTATAAACACTGGATTAAGCAGATTTCAGATTCTATGAACCAGTTTACAGAGAGCATCGGCTGGGTGTTCTGTTTTTCACATTAGATGGATGCACAGAGTTTACTGAACCCACAGGTAGTTTTATAATGTAATCTTTGTTTGGTGTATCTCTGAAAATAGACTCGGCAGTTCCAGAATGGCACACTCATTACCACTCCTTAATCCTGGCAGATTAGTAAGCAACTAACTTTATATTCTCAGTAGTTCCAAAGAGAAGACAAAATTGTGGATTATTTTTCGAAGTGAAGTGATTTCTTGTTAGTGTCGAGGTTCTACCAAGTGAAAAACTGATACGATGGTTGCTAGTAAGTAGTGCTGTAGTTGGATGTACGGCTAAAAACTTGTTGGTTTCAGGTTACCTGTTGTCTTGTAAAAATAACTCACCTGAGTGGCTCGAAATAGGTAAAAGTCTAGTTACCTTATAAATTCTGTTTTCAAATCTCCGATCATTTCTTTGTTCTTGGGAGTTATTTTAGTTTTATTTTGTTTATTACCAGCTATTACGTTGACTGAAATTCGTATATGAAATGGCTTTTTACAGAAATGTTTTTTTAAAAATATATGTAAAGATAAACAGAGCTTTATGTTAAATGTGTTAGCCTATCAAAGAAACAACCACCTGCAGGAACAAGTAAAGCATCTTTTACAATATATTGATAATCTCCTTTTGTTTTAGTTTGCTCATTTTATGCTTTTAGTTTTATGACAAGTATTTTCAATAATATGATTCTTATGGTAACCATCTGTTTTAAATTGTGATAAAAATATGATATATTGTATGAACACCAAGTTATTTAAAGTAAAATATTGTTTGGTAACAGGTTCAGTTTTGTACATACATGTGTACTTGGGCATGTGCATTGAGTTTAAAAATACATTGTATATTGGGGGTTTTGTGTGTTTTTTTAAGAGTGTATCATTACATGAGATTTGATGAGATATAAATTGTGTTGCATATGTCAGTATATCACAGATATTGTATCTGTATTGCTTGTTCTAACGTAAAACATGACCTTCGTATAAAATTCCTTATCCGCAGGTTAATAGACTTTATCAGCTAATGCAAAGACCGTCTTCTGATTTCAGTATTAACCTACAGCGATTGTACAAAGTATATAAAGTAACAGTGGAAGGATTTTTATATAGTTGTACATGTATTTTTAAAATCTGGTTAAAAAAACATCAAATACTCACTTGACTATTTGTAATAAATAGTAACATCTGTATCAAATATTTCTATATAAATAAAAAAAAGTGTTTTTAATTTAATGCTGATTATTTAACATAATAATTACATGTATGCTTGGCATTGAAGACATCTTCTCAATTTCTATAAGATGTTTTAACACTGGTGCCTGTATGTGAAGTCTACAAGATGTTTTAACATTGGTGCTCGTATGTGAAGTCTGTAAGATGTTTTAACATGGTGGTTGTATTCAAAGTTCTGTATGAAGATGTTTTAACACTGGAGGCTGTATTCTGTAAACTCATGATATACGAGTGTAGTAATATAGTGATTGACACCATGATTGTGATAACAGCATGTGGTGATGATACATAGTTAGAAGTATTTATTTAGATAGTAGTATGTCTGCCGTTTGGCCATTTATGATATCCCATAGCACAATTTGTTCTTTTAGTTTTGCTTCATTGTTCATATCGGGTGATAAAATTGCATTTATAGAGTTGATGGTGATTGATATTTATGGGCAGAATTAATAGGATAGCTTTATTACATTCCATGAGACGCAAACCATGATACAACTTCAGATCTCTGTTAATGGACAGAACTCTGATGACTTCACATAATCGATACATTTGAAAACAAATTACTGTTATCTTTTTTAATCTCGTGAAAAGGGAATAAATACACAGTGAAACCTGTCTAAACTGGATCATGTCGGAGACCTAGTATTTATCTCATTTAGACAGGATCCAGTATTTGGAGGTTACGTTTTAGAAAATTCGGGACCATGAAACCTTGCCGGTTTTGACTCAATTCCGGTTAGGTCAGGGTCTGCATTAGACAGGTTTCACTATATATATTTTTGGTCGTTAGTGGGTTTATCAAAAATAAATTCTGTATTTATACACGAATGTATATTTGGTTGTAAAAAAGGGAAATGTAATATTTTGACTTAGTGTGCTGGACATGTATGAATTGTGTTCATATTAGAAGATCTTTAATTTTATTTTCTGCTGTACACATTACAATACTCACAGTATATAACTTGAGTTTTTATCAGAACTAACCTCCAGACAAACGTCACTAGTAGAACTGTCTGTGTTATACCAAAGACTCCACAACCTTACATTGTTGATGTTAAATTTATGATATGAAGCAGTCCTGTCATTAGACTGCTAACCTGCCCTGATGTGACAAAAGGAAGTAACGACAGTATTTAGTGTCGGATATGAAGGAAACACACACAGGTTGACTAGCACTCGGTTTGTGGTAACTTCCTTCCCAGAGTTCACTTTATCAAGCTTGGAGGAAGTTACTGACACAAACAGTAAGATAGGATGTTGATGTTATTTTTTTAACAAATATTTAAAATTTTATGGAAAACCCCAGCAACACATGTTCTTTTGCCAGATCAGGGCATTGTTGTAAGCTGTATCTGCTTCTTTACTCTTCTTTCTTTCTTAACTTGTTGGATATTCTTTATTTGTTATTTTAATCTTTCGTTTGTTCAGTTACAAACATTACATGTTTGGTATATATGTTTGTCTTGTTTTGTGCCAAAATTATCAACTTGTTTTTGTTCACATTAATGTTAAAAGTGTATTATTATTTATTTTTTAGACGAACATACAAATGACCAGTCATTTAACAGCCTTCCATCACATATAAATTCTTTCTCAGGTAAGTTTTATATATTTTTAATTTTTAAACTAAAACATATTTTCAATAAAATGTACCAGTACATAATTTTGCTTTTATTAAAATGTTTATCTTCTTAAAGAAGAAATACACTTGAATGTTGTGTAAAGATGAAAAATAAACAAGTTGAGTTTTAGAGTAAACTGATGCTATTATTGTTTTGCATTAATATCTGTTAAGTTTTTGCATTTTAGCTCTTGTTGCACATAAATCTTAAGAAACCTTGTGTAAATTAATCAAACTTCATGCACTCTGTCATTATGGAATATCAACAGACTTTTTAAAGCTGTATCCTTGAGACTGTTTTTATTACATACTTACAAAACAACACGTTATTCAAAATTACGATATTTGTACATTTTGCATCAAGAAATGATGTCTGATGTCATTTTATAGTTCATCTTTATAACAAGGATAAGATTGATATGGAGGCAAGGTAGCAGCTTTAAAGCATACAACAAAGCATTGTCAAGTTCTGCTGTATCGTGCAAGGATTCTGTATGGCATTACCCAGTATGTATTTTATAGTTAATGTGTGTGTTGTGTCGTTGTAGAGAAACCTCCAGAACCCCAGGTGAACGGCCCGCGAGATCATCATCATCAAGTAACATCCAAACCAGGTAGGACATAGCACTGAATTAAACATTGTCGGTCCTTCATTACCATCATGTGGTTTGGGATTGGCCATTTTTCATTCTAGCCAGTGCTCTATGACTGGTATATCAAAGGCTGTGGTATGTGCTATCCTGTCTGTAGGATAATGCATATAAAAGATCCCTTGCTACTAATGGAAAAATGTTGCTGGTTTCCTCTAAGGCTATATGTGAAAATTACCATATGTTTGACAGCCAACAGCCAATGATTAATAAATCAATGTGCTCTAGAGGTGTCGTTAAACAAAACAAACTTTAACTTCATTTTTTTCTTGTACAGAATACAAAATAGCCACCATGTCATATTTTTCAACTAATTGATTTAATTGTAATATTAAAAAAAAAAAAAATTCTTCTCAATTTAAATTCTGTACTTTTATTATCTTTTTTTAGCCTTATGGACACCGGGTATGCAGCCATCAAAATTTACAAAGAAACAGCTAGAGCGACAGAACTCCGGTGAGAGACCCGACTCAAGCCTGAAGGACATTCCCGGGGTGTGGACGCCTGGGGGCAGCCCTGGAGGAGCACGCAAGACCTACAAACCAGTCAAGTTGGACACTTCGCATAAACACGTTAAACCGGTTAAGGTAATAGTCTGATAAACATGTTAAACCATTTAAGGTAATAGTCTTATAAACATGTTAAACCATTTAAGGCAATAGTCTGATAAACATGTTAAACCATTTAAGGTAATAGTCTGATAAACATGTTAAACCATTTAAGGTAATAGTCTGATAAACACGTTAAACCGGTTACGGTAATAGTCTGATAAACATGTTAAACCGGTTACGGTAATAGTCTGATAAACATGTTAAACCGGTTAAGGTAATAGTCTGATAAACACGTTAAACCGGTTAAGGTAATAGTCTGATAAACACGTTAAACTGGTTAAGGTAATAGTCTGATAAACACGTTAAACTGGTTACGGTAATAGTCTGATAAACATGTTAAACCGGTTACGGTAATAGTCTGATAAACACATTAAACCGGTTAAGGTAATAGTCTGATAAACACATTAAACCGGTTAAGGTAATAGTCTGAGATAAACATGTTAAACTGGTTACGGTAATAGTCTGATAAACATGTTAAACTGATTAAGGTAATAGTCTGATAAACACGTTAAACCGGTTACGGTAATAGTCTGATAAACACGTTAAACCGGTTAAGGTAATAGTCTCATAAACATGTTAAATCAGTTAAGGTAATAGTCTGATAAACATGTTAAACCGGTTAAGTTAATAGTCTAATAAACATGTTAAACTGGTTAAGTTAATAGTCTGATAAACATGTTAAACCAGTTACGGTAATAGTCTGATAAACATGTTAAACCGGTTAAGGTAATAGTCTCATAAACATGTTAAATCAGTTAAGGTAATAGTCTCATAAACACATTAAATCAGTTACGGTAATAGTTTCATAAACACGTTAAATCAGTTATGGTAATAGTCACATAAACATGTTAAACCAGTTAAGGTAATAGATAAACACATTTAACTTGTTGTGGTGATAGTCACATAAACACATTAAATCAGTTACAGTAATAGTTTCATAAACACGTTAAATCAGTTACGGTAATAGTTTCATAAATACGTTAAATCAGTTAAGGTAATAGTCTCATAAACACGTTAAACAAGTTAAAGTAATAGTCATATTAAACATATTAAACCGGTTATGGTAATAGTCACATAAACATGTTAAACCAGTTACGGTAATAGATAAACACATTTAACTTGTTATGATGATAGTCACATAAAACATGTTAGATCAGTTAAGGTAATATTCACATAAAACATGTTAGATCAGTTAAGGTAATAGTAACATTTAACCTGTTACAGTAATAGTCACATAAAACATGTTAAGCCAGTTGAGGTAATAGTAACAAACACATTTATCCTGTTATGGTAATAGTCCCATAAACACATTAAACCAGTTATAAGTAGCAAACACATTTAACCTTTTACAGTAATAGTCATAAAAAACGTTAAACATTTTAAAGTAAAAAAGGTATTGGTCATGTAAACAGTTTACAAAAAGACTGGATAAGGTTTTAGTAATATAAACATTTCAAACCAAATAATGTAAACATTAAGAAGGACTGTTAGTCAAACCATTCAGTTTCATATTGAGAATGGCCTTTTTAACTGGTGAATTTAAATCAGTGATGCTCATGATTGTAAAACATAATATCTTTTTACACAACTGTAATTCACTGCAGAACCAGTTACAGTTTTCTTTGTAAGTCAGTGATATCCAATTTTACAAGCTGAGTTCTGTTTTTCAGGAGTTTAACACACCGAAGTCAGCCGACAGTTTCGTTTGGAGTCCAAAACAGCTAAGATCTGATGACTCCAAGTCTGTGTCCACCGCATCCTTGTCATTAGCATCATCCACCACGGCATCACCGGGGTGGACACCGCGCGACTCAGCACCGGCAGTCAGTCACGCTGGCACGGCGCGCATCAACGGCACCGCACACATGAATGGCAGCATAGATAGTAGCATCTTCAACGACTCGAAGGATGAACTCCATTTACCACCTACGCAAAGTCCATACATAACATTGTTACAGAAGAGCAGAGGTGCGTAGTGTTCTGGCTCATCGGGCTGATGGTGTTAAATATTTCTGTTTTTGTTTCCACAGTTCTGCTTATCTCTTTATTTGTTAAAAGGAATGTGTTCCTCTTAGTGCAAAACATTCTCTGGACTCTGCCTTATACAGAGATAGAAATAAACATGGATGTGTTAAAGATTTGATTAATTTATTCACAGTAATATACCATGGTTACATGTTTAAATATTTCCTGATATTGATATAGTGACACATGAAAGCTTGAATGGCTTACAAAATAGCACATGAGAGTAAAAGACCACTTTTGTGATCCTATAAATGGCAGAGCGACGAAAACATAAATTAATATTTAAATAAAGAGAAACTATTAATGCTATAGTCATTCACCCTACTTATGCGTCATGAACCTTTTTTGATTCACATAAAATTAATTTGGAGCTAGCTACTAGAAACACTAGGAAACTTGATTGGATTTACCAAAAAACTATTATGTAATTTACCAGATAATGATAAAACAACACCCCCCTCCCCCATAAATCCTGTAATAAACCTGAAATATTTTACACTGCCTAAGGATTATGGTCAGTTTGTCTATTGTTGACGATATCAGCAAGAGATAATACACAATATTGCACAGTGGAACACATATCTTTATGATGCATTCCGGGGGATACTGTTATTTTAATTTGTGTTAGCAAACCCCCATCAGACATGTTGGTTAATTAATCCTGTTGTGTTTCAAAACTTGCACTTTTGGTTTGATGTTTGTTTTGACTTCTCTGCTTTTATACTGTTTGCAGATTTTTGGTTCGGTTTGGGTAAGAAAGTATAAGGAGAGGAAATACATATTCGTATTTACTTATGATGCCAAATATCATTATGAAAACAAATATATGTACTTCAAATTTAAACTATTATTATTTTAAAAACATTTGGTAAACCTATCAGACATTTCACAAATGGATGACATACATTTATTTTTACCACAAATGTTTGGCACAAAAGTAAACCATTTTTATGATCTTGTATGCAAATATTTTACTGCAGTATAATTCTGTGTGCAAATATTTTGTTGCAGTATTATTCTGTGTGCAAATATTTGCTGCAGTAATGAAAACAAAGACATAGCAGTATCTTTATACATATATCAGGGCCCATACTTATAAAACGTTAGAATCTAGACTCATATTTTTAATGATGTAACATGCCTGCGATTTGTATGGCATTGTCATGACATTAAAGTCTCAGACTGTATTAAACAGAGTGTTTAAGTCTAGACTGTAAACGTTTTGTAAGCACGGTGGCCTACATCTGTTTATAGAAGTGAGCCTGCATTCCTGTGGAAGGCTTTATCTTGCATGTGCCTACTGTTTCAGAGAGTGAGGGTCTTGATGATGTGAAATTAAGCGATCCTATAATGGTGAAAGATGGTAAGGCCTGGGAGATATGGTGGCGTTTCTGCTTGGTGTCTTTAATTAACAGCAATGCTTAGAGCTGAGACTTGTACATTTTGAATTATTCAAAATAAAATACAAACAGCAACTACCCCAAGATATCAGGCAGTGCAAAAAATGACCTTAGTGGGTGTAAATGTTTATATTCATTGTGTCGGATATGATATGATTTTGTCAAAAAAGGGCATGGAAATTTAAAATATTATCCAAAATAACCAGTCGTTCAACTATTTTAATTCTAACAAAGGTTTCATAGTATATTACAAAAAGTTGCTTCCTTCAAAATGTGCACATCTCTGTTTTGCTAATACAGTATAATATTATTAATTAATTCAAAATGTATTATTCTCCATTTTGCTAAAACAATACATTAATTCATTCAAAGTGTATATGTCTGTATTTTGCTAATGCTGTATGTTATTAATTGATTCAGATATCAAAGAAAAGAAAAGAAAAACACAGACAAATAGCTTGTCCTTTATACCCTGACATCATGGGAGATAATTTACATTGATTTGTTTGTCTAAATGTGTGATGTGAACATAACCCTGAAAGTATTTGTCTAATAACTAATAACATTTTATTTATATGTAGACATCCTGCTTGGTATAATGTCATGTATATGTGTAGTGGGTAAGGGTTACTTACGTTGAAAATGGCTGCACAATCAGTTGAATGTGGATTCATCTGTTACAGTTATGCTAACAGTTGTTTGTAGTATAAAATATAATCATTGTCGTAACATTTATTTACATAGTTTTTATTAGGTTTTACAAACATAAATATGTCTACATATAAATTAACACCATGGTTTAACAATTTCAAATGCACTTCTTTTCACTCTGTTAGACTTAAGTTTTACTCAAGTAGTTAGCTGATGTTCTGACAAAATGTACACGTACAGTAAAGGTACTTTTACAAAAGCAAGATTTTTGTTCTGTTTGCTTGACAGTTGATGTGTGTCAGTGTAACACCGACTAACCTTCACCACTTCACACTTGTGCTACTTGAACTTTCATAAACATCTCATTTATTAATATTTAAACATATATGCAAAAATAATAAAATGTGAAATAAAAGTACTTATAATTAGAACATTTAAGAAATGATTTGATACAATAAAAATATTCAGAACTTTCCAGACCTTCTAGTAATATTTACAGTGAAGTGGATTAATAATAAAATAATGAATATTTTATCTGATGCAAGTCAGTATGGCAAGTTAAAATGAATTTATTATTATTTCTGTTGCTTTAAAAAAATTTACCATGTAGTAAATTGATAAATGCTTACAAGACAATACTTTTTCCAATTTGGGCAACCAAAATGTTGGTAAACATAACTGTATAGAATATTACCTGTTTGTTGGTAGACTGTTGTATGAACATGTAGTCATTGCACACTAAATGTATACCCAAGACAAGAGTACTGTACAATAATCTTATTTTCATGGTTAAATTTCAAAGTGATCTGTGTACAGAAATACCACTGAAATAACATTACATAAATTTATATTTCAGAAGTGTTGTATTTATTATTTAACAAAGAAACAAACTATCATTCAAATATTCAATAATTTTGTTTTTCAGAATATCAAAATATTTCCAAAATATTTTAAAGAAAGCCCACTGAAACTGACCCTGACTAAATGATGAGGTGATTATCTTTTTCAGAAGGAGTGATTCCAAAAGGTGCTGTGTACATTGGTAAGAAGGAGATAATAGAAGGAGACCACAAACATACCGACTCCTATTACGTCCAGCCAACGGAAGAGAAAACCTCCACAACAACAGTTGTTGAACATCGACCAAAAATATTTGAAGGGATAGGACCTGTAGACAAAGATGGCCTCCCACTGGCATTTAGAAAGGTAGGAGAATCACATAACGGGAGACTGAACATTTCATAGAAATTTGGTAGCTTTTTTTGTCAGCAAATGGTGCAAAAAAAGAACAAATATATATATTTTTAGCCAAACAATACAAATACTCATTAAATTAATATATAAATTTTCTGTTTAACATTGATATGTTGTATTTGGTGATTCCATAGATAATTGTGTAAACCCTGACACTTAAATAAAGTATTTAGTGACTAGATGATAATTAAGACCGATAATCTTCAGACTGATCCATTGGAATAGCATCATACACCCAGTAGACACAGAGCACATTGTTTGATAAACCAGTCTGGAGGCACTGATAGCAGTGACAAATAATCTTAATATTTCCACCAGTAGGGATTATTGGTTCAACCCACTGCATTCACCTACATGTACATGTATACTGAAAGGTGTAAGTTCATATTCCGATGACCCTGTTGTTCTTATCACTCAGAATAACCCAAAGAAATAAACCTGAATAGAGAGAAATTCCACAAACTTCAGAATACTATATCTTGTTCTGAAATGAAAAAAAGTGAAACTGATTTATTCAGTAATTTGTAGGGGGAAAACCCACTAAGTTTTCTGTATGTACAAAAAATTTATGTATATAATATAATGTACTTTTCTGTCTGTTTCGAAGAAAAGAAATATAAAGTTTAATTTTTTTTAAAGTTTTAGAACATAATGTTATGCTTATGTGCTGAATGTCCACAAACAATATTCATTACCACTTAATTATGATTGTGTCAATGTTTTCAGAATGTTGATGAGAAAAATCAGCATGAATGGTACAAACAGATGTTCAAGACGTTGCATAAAACAGAAAATAAAGAAGGTGAGTGCTGTCAATTTATTCATCTTACACAAACTTCGGGAAATGTGCATAACCCACAACGTTCAATAATTTACCCATTAATTACCACAATATTTGTGTCCAATGAAATTCATGTCTGATGCTTCTTAGGCAGTTTGAATCACAGCAAGAGTGTGGTTTTTAAACTCTCATGGGACCTGTCCTGTATGGACGTTATTCATCAGTGCTTAGTGATTGTGTGTGCGACTCATTTGCTTTATAAACATTAACATTAACTTGGTAACAGCTTAGCTGCTGCTCATAAAGGCATCATTCATTTATATGTACAATGTTTGTCTCATCTTGGGGAAATCAAAACATGCGATTTAGGTATTACTTTTACAATGGTCATTGTGTCGACTTTTGCATTTAGCTTCAGCATTATTATTTCTTTTGTATCTATAGGTCCATTTCTCACAAATTATAAGTCTGAGAAAAATAAAACTTGGTTTGTGGTTTCACCTATGTAGGTTCATCACCATGTTTATTAGAATTTTAAAATTGTAATTTTGAATTAAAATATTTTAGCATTTAGCTGAATGATTTTCACATTTAAGTACATTTGTCACAAACTGTAAGTCCCACATCAATGAAACATGGATTATTTGTACATCTTGAATGTTCAATTCAGTGCATGTTTAAAACAAATTAAAATTTATTAAATAAATTTTAAAAAATCACCAAATTAATTTATGGTAGGCAAAACATTTAATTGCACCGATTTCTTGTTAACATTGATATTTTGCATTTAATCGTATGGGACATTCCAAATTCAATAACACCACAAATGCCTATGCCCGCTACCGACCCTGGTCGGACTGCTGGTGCTCTCTTGCACTTGTCAGCACGGGCGGTCCCTCCTCCCACCCCAAACCCTTCCCTGTCCTGAACAAAAGAGCCATGACATGCGTGCCCTAATACAGCTTGCTCTGAATGTGCACGTTAAGTCCTATGATCTCACCTGTTAACATCAACCATACAATTTTTCCATTCTTTCATATAAAATAATCATTGGTTGATCAGTTTGATCACATTATTTTCCCAAAAATGAAAATTCTACATATTTTGTGAGAATTCTACAATTGGCACCTCCACAAAACTGTTCGTTTTTGTTTAACGAACTCCTTTTTTTCAAGCCTCTACAAAGTGTTACAGATTTATTTTATTGCAGTGTTATTTCCACCCTTGTTTTCTGCACCCATGTGCTTCAGAATACTGATTGATTACAGCAGTCTGAGGATGTCCTAGCTGCTGGTTGTAACATGAGGAGGTTTATTATATTGTGACTTTCTCTCTCTGACAGCCTTTTATCTCATTTGGGATGGCCAGTGGCTGAGCCTGGGACTCAGTTTTGGTAATCTGCTATGTACCGAACTAGCAGTTTGTTCCAACCAAACAATAAGTGTCCATGGTCCACTTCCACATGCTTTATAATCTCAGTTTGTGACATGACCAGTTAGCATTGATTAATAACAGTAATCGGTGTCCAGCCATAAAGTACATCATTTGTTTGTCCACGCAATATTGTGTCAGACTTCCAGCTCCCCGCCGTTTGTTTTAGTCCAGCGAGACAATGTGTCTGTTCTGTGCTGTGATCACAAATATTAGTGGTCAGTGGCTGATCTGTGCTGTGGTCAAACACGAGTTGCTGGTCAGTGGCTGTTCTGTGCTGTGGTCAAACATTAGTTGCTGGTCAGTGTTTGTTCCACAACGCGGTCTTCATACATGCTTAGGGGATCAAGTAGGCTTAGTGAGAGATAAACAGCTCACTTTGAAATTGTTGTCAAACTTCAGGCGGCTTGGCTATAAGCAAATATAGGTAGTCAATAATTTGTGAAAATCATAGTCTCGCTGGCGCAGTCGTTAAGCCATCAGTTTTAGGGCTGATAGGTTGTGGGTTCACTTCCCAAGACTGACTCATCCAGTTGATGTCCTCCGTCTCTAACCATAACAACAAACCCTTAACCTTTGTCCTGGATAGACAGCCAACAGGGCTGACGTGTGTGTCCAGGATGGCATTTGTGAATCTTAACTAGATTTAAGGATGAAAACCAATTTAAAAATGAAAATGAAAATGTAAAAACCATTTGATTTAGATTCTAATATCTGTTATCAGAAACTGAACCTGATATCACTGTTTAGACGGTGGTTCATGAATGCATGACATCACAGCTGTATATAGTCCTTTTAGCTCTATCCTGTGTTTTTTTAAGCTAGACTTGGTTGTGGCAGTCCTCCTTCAGGTGGTACAGAAGGGATAAAATGTCCTGTTATGTATCTCCTAGGGGAGTGGCAGTCCTACAGGTGGCACAGAAGGAATAAAACGTCCTGTTACACATCTCCTAAGAGAATGGCAGTCCTACAGGTGGTACAGAAGGGATAAAATGTCCTGTTACACATCTCCTAAGGGAATGGCAGTCCTACAGGTGGTACAGAAGGGATAAAATGTTGTTTATGTATCTCCTAGGGAGTGGCAGTCCTACAGGTGGTACAGAAGGGATAAAACGTCCTGTTACACATCTCCTAGGGGAGTGGCAGTCCTACAGGTGGTACAGAAGGGATAAAACGTCCTGTTACACATCTCCTAGGGAGTGGCAGTCCTACAGGTGGTACAGAAGGGATAAAACGTCCTGTTACACATCTCCTAGGGGAGTGGCAGTCCTACAGGTGGTACAGAAGGGATAAAACGTCCTGTTACACATCTCCTGGGGGAGTGGCAGTCCTACAGGTGGTACAGAAGGGATAAAACATCCTGTTATGTATCTCCTAGGGGAGTGGCAGTCCTACAGGTGGCACAGAAGGGATAAAATGTCCTGTTACACATCTCCTAGGGGAGTGGCAGTCCTACAGGTGGTACAGAAGGGATAAAACATCCTGTTATGTATCTCCTAGGGGAGTGGCAGTCCTACAGGTGGCACAGAAGGGATAAAATGTCCTGTTACACATCTCCTAGGGAGTGGCAGTCCTACAGGTGGTACAGAAGTGATAAAACGTCCTGTTGTATATCTCCTAGGGAGTGGCAGTCCTACAGGTGGTACAGAAGGGATAAAACGTCCTGTTGTATATCTCCTAGGGAGTGGCAGTCCTACAGGTGGTACAGAAGGGATAAAACGTTCTGTTGTATATCTCCTAGGGGAGTGGCAGTGGCAGCAATCATGATTTTGCCTATTGTCTTTTCCACTCTGCCTTATGTACACATACAATTATGATGAGGAAAAACGGTTTTGTCATTCAGCTTCTAATATTATAAAATCTATAAAATTTCAGTTATGATTTGTGAACGTTTTGCTTTTATTACATATTTAAAACAGAACGTACTTTATTACTGCTATTTCTTGAGTAGTATCTAATATCATTTGTTTCACAAATACTCTGTTTTATAAATCATAATTATTGTGATACATGTGTAATGTGCATCATCAATATTCTGGTGTTTATTTGTCTGGCACACTGTGTATTGTTGAGCACATGTCAGTGTCATGGTCCATCTAATGTGTATTTAGCTCTTTTATGTTTTATATATTGTGAAGGACATTTAGTAAGAATTCACACTGATATGTTGGTGTTATGGTCCATGTAATGTGTATTTAACTTGGTTATGTTTAATGTGGTATTTAACTAAGCACAATTTGATCAAATTTGCACCAGAATAAACATCACTGTTCGTTTGCACATTGTCACAAGTAATAACACAGACAACATGCTGATGGTGACCAGTGGTTGACCATCAGTGGTTGACCATCAGTGGTTGACCATCAATCGTTGACCATCATTGTTTGGTCATCAGTGCTTGACCATTGTGTCAGTGGGCCCGTTTTTGACCAGCAGTTGCTTTGTCATTTTGGTCATGCAGTCCATGTTGACTCATTGGTGACTAGTTGTGTTTCTATTCCTAGTGCTCACAAAGTGACATGGCTGTCAGTAGCCTATTAGTTCTGACAGTGACCAAATCGATGTTTGCCAACATTCTGATGCTATCTTTGTTTATTGTTGGCATTATAACCCTGTTAAATATCTGTGGCACCAGAAGTCCTTGATGGCTGACATCATAGCACCATATTATATGTACGTCCCTGATCACTGGAACCAGTATGTCATGACAAATGGTTCTCATATATCGGACAAGGGATATGTGCCATTAGAAAACAAAATGTAATAACCAAATTAGCAGTTAAGTATTTCTCAAGCAGATCTTGATTTTGAAGCACTTTGACAGATGTTTCTGTGTGTGTGATATTTTGAGTCGGAAAAACATATATTACAGTCTCAGAAACAGTTGGCCAATAATTGAATTGTCATGGGACATACTGCACCATATTTCAGCTAAATGATGTATGATCATAACTAATTTCAAAATGGATAACTCTTAACAGATACATGTACTTAGTAACTTTTGTTTTTTCCACCTTTTTTTTTCTTTGAGACTTGGTAAAGATACCAAATGTGACAGCAGTGAATTTCATTTCACTGTCTTATGTCAACTGTGAGAATAACTCTATATTAAACACTAAATAGCCATAGTTTAAAATGTGCTGAGGTGTCACAAAAAAAAGATTTTCTCTCTTTCCCTCGTTACTCTGTGTTTCTACATTTGTTTACATACCAATTCACAGCATACATTTTATTATTTACAGTTATGTAGAAAATATTGTTTCTGTTAGAGTGAACCTTATTTCCCCAAGATTCCAGATAACCATATTTATATCATCATCAAACTATGGTGGAAAACAGTTTCTCTTCTAGTCTGATTTCTCCCTAATACTGTGTAGGTTAATATCACCACCATACTATGGTGGAAAACAGTTTCTCTTCATGATTTGTTGTCCAACATTTTTTCCAGACATACTGGGAATAAACGAACTCATTGACTCCATATTTGAGGATGCAGGTGCTTATACTGTTACACACGTTCTAACATCTCGTTGTGCATGAACCCTGTAGATGTGTGCACGCCACACTAATTGCTAAACACCACAGACTGAGTCTTTACATGGTTCAAGTCCTCAAGGATTTATTATAATTGTTAGTATTCTAAGATGTCAATCTATGTGTAGGTAATTTTGAAAACTAAAATATTTAATTATTAGATGTAACTTTCTTTTAAAAACTGTTCACACTGTCAAAAAGGAATGCAACAGGTGTAAAATTCAGTTTCTGAAAGACAAAAGTTTTATGCAAAAATAATATCTGATGTTTTGTCAGTTCCTGAAGTTTCTATAAAACACATACGATAAGAATACCATCAACATCAGTGAACACATTTCAAATGGTTTTGTGAAACAATAATTCCAGAACAAACATATTTATGTCGAATACACAATTTGATACATGTATTACAGTACTTATTAACAAAAAATGTTTGTTACCTTGTGAAATAAATAAGTGTTCCACTTCAAGTGATTTCATTCATAACACGATGCGTTCATTCCATCTTTCACTGACTGTCATTGTTATGTCTGTCCTGTACATGTAAGACTGTCCTGTACATGTGTGACTGTTCTGTACATGTATGTTTATCCTGTACATGTATGTCTGTCCTGTACTATTAGTTACGCTGTTTTTTTTGACAGGTGTACAGGATTGTACACCCCTCCAAAATCTGTATTTGCTGAGGTGCAGCCGAAGGAAAAAACATTTTTGGAGCGGCATACAATCCCGTATGTCTGTCAAAAAACTGCGTAATGAATTTATTACCTTTTAGATCTTTGTTTTATAATTAAACTAAAATTACACACACATTTTGAATTTGAGTTTAATAAGAACATAACATCAAATTCCTCAAAATATATTGGATTTTTTTGGTAAACAAATAACTTAGTTACTATGCAAGGTATTTACAGCTTTTTTGTTAACTGTTTTGGGTATTACCGTATTTGACCGGAAATAAGCCCAGGGGGCCAAGACAACTCATTGTAAGCTTAGCATGGGGTGGGCTTATTCCCAGACAAGGGGCCAGTTTTGTTGAAAAAAACACACAAAAAACTAATAATTAAAATAAATAATAATTAAATGAACTAGGAAGAAAATGAAAAACGTCCAGTAGCACATCTATTAATTAGTGTTCCATTTGTTATTAATAAATAATAATTGTTTATTAATTAAATAGTTTTTTTTACTAGTATCTAATTATCAGAAACACACCTTCTATGTTACAATTACTTACCAGTGCTGTTTATTTACATTCAAAATTTAATGCTGAGAAGACTTAAAACAACAAACTCAATAGCGTATACACACGTTTCTGACAGGCAGCCAGCTTACACTACAAAGAATTGTCAATCTAGGCCATTGTTCTTAGCCAATCAGAATAAGGTATTTGCCTAATTAGCATTAACTGCGGACCCAGTGTGGTGGTAAAAATAGACATTGGTTTTAGTTCAGACTTGGGTTTAGGTACTTCAAAGAAATACTGCAGACATGAAATTGAAAACAATGTTACACACTGTTACTGTTACACTACTAAATCTCACTGGTGGTAAAATATTGTGTTACATTTGTGTTTAGTTATCTGCAGGAGGTATGACCTTTTAAATGAACTTTGAGCACACTTGCAGTTTTGTTATTTATAAGGTGACGAAGTTGGGGGTGGGCTTATTTACGAATGAGGGCCTAATTTCTTAAATGCTAACAAAACGGAGGAGGGCTTATTCAAAGACATGGGCTAATTTCCGGTCAAATACGGTAAGATAATCAACAAGGATTCCGGATGGTTTTACCCTGAAATCATTTCGAGGCCTGTGTTTTGCAGAGGGAGACAACTCTTAGCTCCTTATTATCTTGCATGTTTTAAACATATATTGTAATCGTATCAGGAAAACAAAATTGAACACCTGCAGCGAAACAAAACTATTTGTTGTGTTATACTAACTTGTAGAACGTGTAAAAATGCATGATGAGTTATTACTTAAAATATGTTCATGATAATTAGCCCAAGTTCTAACACGCTAACTCATTACGCAATGCTATATTCTAGCATTAGATTTTAATAAGCCAAAAACTATAATCTAGCACATTTTCTGACCAAACGTGCTCAAGAAATCTTCAAATAAACAATCAAAATAAAATTTATCGAATTGTGGTATTCCCATTCATAATGAATTCAAGTCTTTTAACAAATTTAATCAGTAAGGCGTGTTGGAGAAAAATTCATCAGTCTCATTCGCAGTTTGTATCTTCCTACAACCAGTTGAGCAAGTCATGTGACATTTCGTACACCCCGGCAAATTCTGTATTTTTCCACAAATCCTGTGTTTTCCTGCAAATCCTGTATTTTCCCGCAAATCCTGTATTTTCCCGCAAATGAGATGGTGTACTTTTGGTATGCATTGGCTATTGACCAATCAAAACACATGAAATTTATCTAAAAGGTAATAAATGTATGTCTGCATGTTGAGTATAAACAAAATCCACTTGTCTTGTTCTGTGTTTAGTTAGTCATATGTCTCTGATTCATTCCATTCCATCCACCCTCTCATAGCTTTCAGAATCTGATACATTAGATTTTTACTTTATTTCAGCTTGTTTTCTTATATAAATGTTTAAAAATACCATATAGAAAACATTTGTCATGAGTGTTTTTTAATATAGAAAAAAATCAACCGAGTCTATGTTAATCAGTATTTGTCAAGGCTCTGCTGAAACAAATACAGATAAAGTAGATGAGGTTGATATTGTACATATTAAAAAACATGAGTAGAGAATTCTATTTATCCTATAACACTTCTAAAACAACATTTTAATTCGATATTTAGTAAATCACAGTACTAAAGTCGCCTTCATTATACATTGGTATTATGACGACATTATGGTTTTCACAAATGTAGTTTGATGTCATACACATTTAACTAAATCTTATAAACAAATGGCTTGTAAACAAATGACTATTGACAGCAAAACATTATTAACCAAGTTAATGATGGTAAATATCAAATGGGTTTATGACATGGATATTATGTGCAAGTTATAGGATAAATATAATTATCAGCTTTTTCAAGATCTTTATTTTAACTTTTATTGTAAAATGGATTTCACATCCTTGTTATTTTTAGCTACTGAGTACCAGAACTTGAATGCTGTTGTTTATTTAGACCATATATGAAGGTGTTGATGATGATGATGATGATGATGATGATGATGCAATTTATTTTCCTGCCTACATACAATTAACCTGATATAATATAGATATTTTAGGATTCCATTTCATAATGTAACGCTTCTGACCCAAAATCTTGCATTCAAAGAAGCATGGAATCCTAAATTCACAGTCTGAAAGCAATTTTTTAAAACAAATGTCACAGCTTTTGATATGCCAGTTGTGAATATCTCATTGGAACAGCAAATAACGTTCTGGGGAAATAACTTAATAAGGGGAAGGGGGTGGTGCTTGTGTCATAGGATTGAACCACTTTAGCAGATACATTTTAACCACCATCTCAACCAGTGCTTCACCACTGGTATATTGAAAACCATGGTATGTGTTGTCCTGTCTGTGGGATGGTGTATATAATGATCCCTTGCAACTGATTAAAAACTGTAGCAGGTTTTCTCTGAAGACTGCCTGTCAAAATGAGGAAATCCTTCTATGTATGTGTTTCACCTCATATAAGTCTTAAAACACTGAATGGCATCCTGGGCACATCATAGATGGTCTGTAGATAAATAGCTTAATTCACGTTTTCTCTTTTAGCATGCATTTATTTCAATTTTTAAAAATAAAATGGAATATGTCATAGCCATTTGTCAACTTGTCTTTAGATGTTATAGAAAAGGAAAACCTAGGTTTCAATTTATGAAGCCTGTTTATGTCAAGTTCATTATAAATGTGTGTAGTTACAAGCATGCAAGAAGGAAACAGTCTTTGTACATTTGGCCATTTGTGTTTTTAGTGTTTATGGATGTAACTCTTGTTATTGTCATTATTAGCAACTCATATTTGTATTATACATTAAATGTGCATTATTTGTCATAGAGCACAGTAAATATGTTATTTATGTCAAGTGAAATAAATTATATTTGTGGCAAGCTGTACTCCACAAAATATTCAATAATGTAAGTTAACTGTGTGTGACGTGTTTCTTTTCCTATATATATTTAAAAAGATAATTTTACATTGATTTGCAGTTAAAATGTTAACTCTTTCAAAGATAAAACCTATATTTATCTGCAGTAGTGCCTCAACTTTAAGATGAAAGAATACACTTTCAGGAACAAGACAGAAATGTAATGGTTAAAAAAAGGGATCACATTAAAATAATACAACTTTTCATATCTTAGTTAAAAAATGTTTTATGCAAAGCTATATGTATACAAGAAATCTTTTACTTATTACAAATGTCAATTTATGTTATTATATACTATTGATTTCAATGACCTAAATTAAATTTCATATTTGTTAGAAAAGAAACAAAACTTTATTTTTCCTATACTAATTTGTACACTTTGCAAAAAATAAAAAATAAAAAATAAAAATAAACCTAAAGCAAAACCAAGAAAACATTACATATATTTTAACTACTGTATTTGTTCATTTTTATTTTAATATTAATTGATTATCATAAAGTTGAATTATGTGTTATGGTTACTTACAAAATATCTTTGTTTTTTTCATGCGTACAGTAAAAGATTTGGGTAAGATTATCATAACATGTATAAACACAACTACCTCTCATGTAGGTGTGCAGCTTATTCATAATCCATTAATCACAACACCATGAGGAACAGGGGCTACCTAATGGTTTTATTTATTTACTGGCAGCTTGTGCTATAGATATATTTGTTTTAGTAGTCACAGAGGCATGGATGGTTAATTTATTATGTTTCATTGGTTTAATCACATAGCGCTGTTTTGGATAATAATCATTTTGTATTTACATTGTCTAATACATTTTATTTATTTATTTGATTGTTTCTTGGATAATAATTTTGTATTTACATTGTCTCATTTTAAAAACTTATTGTGTTTGTCATGTGCCAAACATACGATAATGGCTTCGTGCAAGTTACGAAATAACTGAAAAGAGTTAATGCAGATTTGAAAATGAAATTGTTAATTGAACAGAAGATTTGTGAATTTGTGCTCTAATAGTTCCACATTGCAAAATTACATTTAATCACAAACACACTAACCTAGACATGAAATTACATTTAATCACAAACACACTAACCTAGACATGAAATTACATTTAATCACAAACACACTAACCTAGACATGAAATTACATTTAATCACAAACACACTAACCTAGACATGAAATTACATTTAATCACAAACACACTAACCTAGACATGAAATTACATTTAATCACAAACACACTAACCTAGACATGAAATTACATTTAATCACAAACACACTAACCTAGACATGAAATTACATTTAATCACAAACACACTAACCTAGACATGAAATTACATTTAATCACAAACACACTAACCTAGACATGAAATTACATTTAATCACAAACACACTAACCTAGACATGAAATTACATTTAATCACAAACACACTAACCTAGACATGAAATTACATTTAATCACAAACACACTAACCTAGACATGAAATTACATTTAATCACAAACACACTAACCTAGACATGAAATTACATTTAATCACAAACACACTAACCTAGACATGAAATTACATTTAATCACAAACACACTAACCTAGACATGAAATTATATTTAATCACAAACACACTAACCTAGACATGAAATTACATTTAATCACAAACACACTAACCTAGACATGAAATTACATTTAATCACAAACACACTAACCTAGACATGAAATTATATTTAATCACAAACACACTAACCTAGACATGAAATTACATTTAATCACAAACACACTAACATAGACATGAAATTACATTTAATCACAAACACACTAACCTAGACATGAAATTTCAAATCATTCAATTATGATTATTATTTTTATTATTATTATTTTTATATATATATTGTTAGTTATGACTAATAGAAAAAATATTTTTCTGAAACTGTTTAAAAAATAACAAAATATTTACTTGGGTGTGCTTGGAAAAGTTTTACTGAAATTATTCTCTCAGATACATTCTAATAAAGAAATAACTAAAAGAATATGAGAAAAAACTAACAAAAATAAATAAATCATAAAACAATTAATTAATATACACTTTAAGTAATTGAAAGAACCTTCCCAGCTACATTAAAAAGTAATTAAAACATTTATTCAAATATATTCTAATTTGATATGAAAAAATTACCAAAACCTTTTTTCCAGATATGTTTATTAATGTAAATGTACTGAAGATTGTAACAATCATAGTTTAGGATTATCTATCTAAAACAGACAAAATCTGGCATTTATTGTTTTACTTGTTCTTGTCTAAAGTGGTTTTTGTGGAGGTTTTGGTTTAGTTTACTGTGTGTAAACATTTGTTATTACTAATTTGATACTTGTGGTATACACCAGGTAAGTGTTAAATCAGTGCTGGACTTGTTCACATGGAGAGTTCACGGTTTAGACCAAGTTGTTGACACAGATAGTTGATAGTTTGGAACTTGCTTCGTTTCAGACGAAAACACGTACCAACCCACGTACGTCTTCCCAGATGATATTTCAGACACTAGGTCTGAGGAAGGTAGGGGAGATCACTTCTGTAGAACTCTAGAACTCTTCAGCCATGGAGACATGTTTCATAATCTGCATCACAGCGGCATGATTCAGTTAACCAACATATTTACTCACCCCCAAATTATACATTCCGTTTTCCCTACTGCATGTGATAAAAAAAAAAAAATTCTCTCAGATTTGATTTTCGGCATGCCATAAAGTTTTGTTTTCTTCTAAAGTGTTTTTGCCTTTGCACAAATGGATGGGTTAAATTGCACCGCATCAAAGGGGTTTAATGTATGCCATACATGCATGTACATTTCCAACCTTTTCTTAATTAATTAAATGGACATGGTGTGTGCACAGCAACTCAAGGATATGCTTAAGTGTTCCTCTTTTGTTTTGTAAAAGTAAAATTTTAAATTACTTTCTTAATTAAACACTTTGATATGTTGTTAGATCTTGTAAATCTTAAAGTACAACTATTTAGTGAGTTGTTGGTTGATAAGCTTAAATCGATATTTCAAAAAAGGTTTTCTCTAATCTGATTTCTTATGTTCTGTTTAATACATATTTTAAAATGTCAATGTTGTCAACTTATGGACATATCTGTTAACTCTGGTTAACTCTGGAAAAATCTGTTTTTCAAAAATTGCTTTAACAGCTGGTAACTCTTGAAAAGTGTTATACTTTATTAGGTGATTTGAATTGGTAGTCAGCTTGATCATAAAACAGGTGGTCGCTTAATACAACTAGTCAATTAAACAGTTCAGCTGTACAGTCATGTTTCCTAGATGATTTGAATTGGTAGTCAGCTTAATCTTAAAACAGGTGGTTGCTTAATACAACTAGTCAATTAAACAGTTCAGCTGTACAGTCATGTTTCCTAGATGATTTGAATTGGTAGTCAGCTTGATCTTAAAACAGGTGGTCGCTTAATACAACTAGTCAATTAAACAGTTCAGCTGTACAGTCATGTTTCCTAGATGATTTGAATTGGTAGTCAGCTTAATCTTAAAACAGGTGGTTGCTTAATACAACTAGTCAATTAAACAGTTCAGCTGTACAGTCATGTTTCCTAGATGATTTGAATTGGTAGTCAGCTTGATCTTAAAACAGGTGGTCACTTAATACAACTAGTCAATTAAACAGTTCAGCTGTACAGTCATGTTTCCTAGATGATTTGAATTGGTAGTCAGCTTGATCTTAAAACAGGTGGTCGCTTAATACAACTAGTCAATTAAACAGTTCAGCTGTACAGTCATGTTTCCTAGATGATTTGAATTGGTAGTCAGCTTGATCTTAAAACAGGTGGTCGCTTAATACAACTAGTCAGTTAAACAGTTCAGCTGTACAGTCATGTTTCCTAGATGATTTGAATTGGTAGTCAGCTTGATCTTAAAACAGGTGGTCGCTTAATACAACTAGTCAATTAAACAGTTCAGCTGTACAGTCATGTTTCCTAGATGATTTGAATTGGTAGTCAGCTTGATCTTAAAACAGGTGGTCGCTTAATACAACTAGTCAATTAAACAGTTCAGCTGTACAGTCATGTTTCCTAGATGATTTGAATTGGTAGTCAGCTTAATCTTAAAACAGGTGGTTGCTTAATACAACTAGTCAATTAAACAGTTCAGCTGTACAGTCATGTTTCCTAATTCAAGCACCAATTTGTTACTGTTTGCTATTTCTCGTTCCAGCCAGTGCACCACGACTGGTATATCAAAGTCTGTGGCATGTGTTATCCTGTCTGTGGGATGGTGCATATAAAAGACCCCTTGCTACTAATGGGAAAATGTAGCAGGTTTCTTCTTTAAGATATAGATGTCTGAATTACCAAATGTTTGACATCCACTAGCTGATGATTAATAAATCAATATGCTCTAGTGGTGGTGTTAAACAAAACAAACTTTAACTTTGTTTCTTCTTAATCTCTACGTTGTCAGTAATGCACATGCATGTGCAGCTGTTAATGCATAAGCACATGTAATAAATGTGAAAAGAATTGTTTTAGTGATCCTGTTGGTGATTAAGTTTTTTCCTGATAACTGTGATATTTGTAGTAACAGAAAATTCAGAACCCAGTTATTTTTAGATATGGATTAGTTAGCTAATTAGATCATTAATATACATTTTTTCTCTGCTGCTTCTGAAGAATCATTGTTGCTACAAATTGTAACTTTATTTGTTAGCCATATCTAGTGATACAAAAATTTAGGACCGAAATTTAGAAATAGCTTAGATGAGGTATCAAGTTTGAAATGTCAATATAGTGGAAATAATAGACAAGAAGACCCCCCCCCCCCCCCCCCCCCAACTTCTAAAGTGGTGTTATTTTGTTAGCTCTGTTTTTCAAGCATGGAACAAAATCAAAAGTACAAATTGAAACACAATATGTTTTAATTTTTTAACATTATGAACAGTTTTGAAATAGTTTTCCTAAATACATGTGTGATGTTTCCATAGAGCATTATATTATGAGTGACATAATATTTTAACTGTCGTCATCAAAGTTTTAAATTGCCAGATACCATCAACCAACCCATATTCTTGTCATGCAGAGTGATCAATCCTTCGATCTTCATCCTTTTTACTCTGTGATCAATTCATACCTTGAATTGATCTAGCATTGTAATGCAATGAAAATAACATCATGACATGTTATTGTAAGCGGGTGTGATGTAGCCTTGTGGTAAAGCTTTCGCCTGATGCGTGCTGGTATTGGATCGATTCCTGTCGGTTGGCCCATTGGGCTATGTCTCATTCCAGCCAGTGCTCCACGACTGGTATATTAAAGGCCATGGTATGTGTTATCCAGTCTGTGGGATGGTGCATATGAAAAATCCCTTGCTATTAATGGACTAATGTATCAGGTTTCATTTCTAAGACTGTCAAAATTACCAAATAATTGACATCCAATAGCCGATGATTAACAAATCAAAGTACTTTAGTGCTGTCGTTAAACAAAACAAACTTGTTATTGTAAGCACACTCTTGGTTCAAGGGCGAGACGTAGCCCAGTGGTACAGCATTCACATTATGCACGATCAGTCTAGGATCGATCCCAGTCGGTGGACCCATTGGGCTATTTTTCGTTCCAGTCAGTTCTCCACAACTGGTGTAACAAAGGCCGTGGTATGTACTATCCTGTCATTGGGATAGTGCATATAAAAGATCCCTTGCTGCTAATCGAAAAGAGTAGTCCATGAAGTGGCGACAGCGGGTTTCCTATCTCAATATCTGTGTGGTCCTTAACCATATGTCTGACGCCATATAACCGTAAATACAATGTGTTGAGTGCGTCATTAAATTAAATATTTCTTCTTGGTTTAAGATAAATGAGATATTCAAGAAAACTGAGTTTAAGATTTAGTGTTTACTATATAAAATTATCAGTACTCATGTAGGCATCTTTTCATGTTCTATTTATTTCTTAGTCTTTTTTTCCTGAATGTAATTTAGTTGTTGTTCTTACTTTATTTTCTAGAAGTGATCTGTCTATCTGTAGTACTCTGTTAAGAGTAGAACTGTTTTCAACTCTTTGAATGTTTGCAACTAGTTACATCAACTGTTGACTAGGATATCAAAAATGAATGCTTCCACTTGTAAAATGTATATATCTATGGAGGTTTGACTATGCAGTTAAGTAGTATATTTGATAAAATTAATGATTTGAAGTCGCCATATAGAGACTGATGATGCTTGAACTTCAATCTGATGACAAATAATTAAAATGTTGAAAATACTGTCCATTTTATGTTTACATTTCTTCGTATATTTGAAAGTTATGCTTCTTTAGTATGTGATAATGATAGTACTCCCGGGTACACAAGTGTATTTCATTGACTATATTAATGTTAACCTGTGTACGTTTTGATAATAAATTAATTTGGAAAATAGGTTAAACTACAAATTATAATATTTAAACTTGATAAATTTGACCTCTATGAAAAACTTTTTTTATTTGTTTTCTATTTCATTTCTGCTTGCTGATATTCTTTTTTCGTTTTGTTATTGTTTCGTTTTGTATGTTTTTTAAAGTAAAACTTGAATATGTTTCTTTTTCATTTCAAACCAAAGATGTATTTCTGCCAGTTTAGATCAGTTATCTCCCTTTGGTAGGGTGGAACATGCATACTTTATATTAACTTGTATGATTTAACTTGTTCTTTACTTGCTATTACTGCACGGATGATGCAGTTTAGATCAGTTATCTCCCTTTGGTAGGGTGGAACATGTATACTTTATATTAACTTGTATGATTTAACTTGTTCTTTACTTGCTATTACTGCACGGATGATGCAGTTTTTCTGATGCTAAGTTAACGTATCTGCTTAAGCAACTTTTAAAGGACAGCTCAGTTTTAGAATGATTCTAACTTTCTTACTGTTTTATTTGCAGATCGTAATTATGGAAAAACAACAAATGTACAAGGTTAGTAGTTTATTGCCCATTCAAATGATTAGGTATAGTGATAGAAAACATCTGTATTATTAATATACCTATTCTCATTTTGTTTTACCATATATTTCAAGTATAATATGTGATTAAATTATCAATAGTGATAAGAAACAAATCTTGTAAAACAATTTTGTATATTTTGTCAACATTTCTATAATGCATTCTGTGTACTACTGTGAAGAAAGTAGATTTTTCTTCTCTTGAACTAATTGTATTTGATTCATCACAGTATATATATATGTTTACTTTCAGATGATTCGGGGTACCGATCGGAACCCGAGGGGAAGTTTAAGAATCTCTACAAAGGCCGGAACCGCAGCCTCTCTGAGTGGGACAAGAAGGAACCCAGGAGGCAGTGAGTAACTTTATTATCACATAGTTCATATTCATGTAGTTCACGATATACAGGGACATATAACCAGTATGACACGTGTGTCATAACAATTTCACGTGACACAGAGGCAGTGAGTAAATTTATTAATCACATAGTTCACGATATACAGGGACATATAACCAGTATGACACATGTGTCATAACAATTTCACGTGACACGGAGGCAGTGAGTAACTTTATTAATCATATAGTTCACGATATACAGTGACATGTAACCAGTATGACACATGTGTCATAACGATTTCACGTGACACGGAGGCAGTGAGTAACTTTATTAATCACATAGTTCACGATATACAGGGACATGTAACCAGTATGACACGTGTGTCATAACAATTTCACATGACATGGAGGCAGTGAGTAACTTTATTAATCACATAGTTCACTATATACAGGGACATATAACCAGTATGACACGTGTGTCATAATGATTTCACGTGACACAGAGGCAGTGAGTAACTTTATTAATCACATAGTTTACAATATACAGGGACATATAACCAGTATGACACGTGTGTCATAACGATTTCACGTGACACGGAGGCAGTGAGTAACTTTATTAATCACATAGTTCACGATATACAGGGACATGTAACCAGTATGACACATGTGTCATAACAATTTCACATGACATGGAGGCAGTGAGTAACTTTATTAATCACATAGTTCACTATATACAGGGACATATAACCAGTATGACACGTGTGTCATAATGATTTCACGTGACACAGAGGCAGTGAGTAACTTTATTAATCACATAGTTTACAATATACAGGGACATATAACCAGTATGACACGTGTGTCATAACGATTTCACATGACATGGAGGCAGTGAGTAACTTTATTAATCACATAGTTCACTATATACAGGGACATATAACCAGTATGACACATGTGTCATAACGATTTCACATGACATGGAGGCAGTGAGTAACTTTATTAATCACGTAGTTCACTATATACAGGGACATATAACCAGTATGACACATGTGTCATAATGATTTCACATGACATGGAGGCAGTGAGTAACTATTAATCACATAGTTCACGATATACAGGGACATATAACCAGTATGACACGTGTGTCATAATGATTTCACGTGACACAGAGGCAGTGAGTAACTTTATTAATCACATAGTTTACAATATACAGGGACATATAACCAGTATGACACATGTGTCATAACGATTTCACATGACATGGAGGCAGTGAGTAACTTTATTAATGACATAGTTCACTATATACAGGGACATATAACCAGTATGACACGTGTCATAATGATTTCACATGACATGGAGGCAGTGAGTAACTTTATTAATCACATAGTTCACTATATACAGTGACATATAACCAGTATGACATGTGTCATAACGATTTCACATGACATGCAGGCAGTGAGTAACTTTATTAATCACATAGTTCACTATATACAGGGACATATAACCAGTATGACACATGTGTCATAACGATTTCACATGACATGGAGGCAGTGAGTAACTTTATTAATCACGTAGTTCACTATATACAGGGACATATAACCAGTATGACACATGTGTCATAATGATTTCACATGACATGGAGGCAGTGAGTAACTATTAATCACATAGTTCACGATATACAGGGACATATAACCAGTATGACACGTGTGTCATAATGATTTCACGTGACACAGAGACAGTGAGTAACTTTATTAATCACATAGTTTACAATATACAGGGACATATAACCAGTATGACACATGTGTCATAACGATTTCACATGACATGGAGGCAGTGAGTAACTTTATTAATGACATAGTTCACTATATACAGGGACATATAACCAGTATGACACGTGTCATAATGATTTCACATGACATGGAGGCAGTGAGTAACTTTATTAATCACATAGTTCACTATATACAGTGACATATAACCAGTATGACATGTGTCATAACGATTTCACATGACATGGAGGCAGTGAGTAACTTTATTAATCACATAGTTCACTATATACAGGGACATATAACCAGTATGACACATGTGTCATAACGATTTCACATGACATGGAGGCAGTGAGTAACTTTATTAATCACATAGTTCACGATATACAGGGAAATATAACCAGTATGACATGTGTGTCATAACGATTTCACATGACATGGAGGCAGTGAGTAACTTTATTAATCACATAGTTCACGATATACAGCGACATATAACCAGTATAACACGTGTGTCATAACGATTTCACATGACACGGAGGCAGTGAGTAACTTTATTAATCACATAGTTCACGATATACAGGGACATATAACCAGTATAACACGTGTGTCATAACGATTTCACATGACACGGATGCACTGAGTAACTTTATTAATCACATAGTTCACGATATACAGTGACATATAACCAGTATGACGATTTCACGTGACATCATTTTGGGAAGCCACATCGTAACATAATATATAACTATTTGTCAAAATTACCAAATGTTTGATATCCAATAGCCGATGATTAAAAAATCAATGTGCTCTAGTAGTGTCATTAAACAAAACAAATTTTAAGTGGCACTATTTATTTGTTATAAGATTTTTTTCTTCTTCTGATTTATAATGTTATAAAATTGATATTCATCAATATTAACCAAATCAATATACGTGCACATGCACTGAATATGGTGCTTGTACATGGTAAAGTCATTAAAGCACTTCTGGTTTTCATCAAAGACCGGCCATTAAACAGCAGTTGCCTCATTTCCACCTATTGATCACTTGTCATTACAAGATTGTTGCATATCAGCTGGTCTTACAAACCCAATTACTCAATTCATCAGCCAGTTACTTGAGCACAACACTGAAAGTACGCTAACTAAAAGAATTGTGAACTGAGCTGAATTTTGAATAGGCTGCCATGTTGATTTTGTAATAAAATAGTCCGTATTGGTCTTTGTTTTGCTGCGTGAAGTTCTGAGACATCACTTGTCAGGTATGGGTAATCAATGTAGTGGTGATGTAAGTGTCATTGATCCGTCTGCATGTTTCAAATTACTTTCACCTCTCAAGTATGGGAGTTGTTTAACTTCTGGGTACAATGACAGGTTTGACTGACCTTTAAAAAAGAACCCAAAATGTTTACTGTAACCAAACCAGATCATAAAAATACTATCACTCTTGTTTTTTGGTGAGGCTTTTGTCTATAATTGAGAAAGACAAGACGAGATATAGGTATTCCTTTCTAATGTTAAGTTTTTATGTTAAGCTCAAGTGCTTTCAAACTTTAAGTCATAGACAAACTAAACTTGGTTTGTAGTTGCATGTATGAATGTTCATGTCTTCAAATTAAAAAAAAAAAAAAAAAAAATATATATATATATATAGTATAATTTTACATTCCATAAAATTCTTGCTTTTAAACAGATAATTTCTTTTTTATCCTTCTTTTTTTCTGCAATAAAAATAAACAACGTGCTAAAATTATGAGTCAAGCTGCAACAACCCACAATTGATAAGACTAAAATTAGAATTTAAACCAAAAATAAAATCAATCTTTCTGCATGTGTGTCTCTAGATGAAATGTGTGTTAGTTAGTCTGTACGATAATGATGGTGTCAGGTTTTTATATTTAGCTCCATTTCTCATAAAGTGTAAATCCCAGACCATTAAACACGGGTTGCAGTTACACCTGGGCAGTTTTACTTCCTGAATTTGACACGTTTTAGTCCATGGAATTTGTGCTTGATATCAGTTTGATATTGATATCTCTTTTTCAACAATTTAAGTGGGTTAAAGAGATTACTTTCTTCATAAGGATATCCTTAACTCAACCATAACTCAACTATCTGTTTTAGACATTTATTTAAAAAAGAGAGAAAACCAAACCCCAACACCCACCCTCCAAAAAAAATAAAAATAAAACAAATAAAGAAATAAACAATACAAAAACGAAAGTTCCAATGAATCATACAGAATGAATGAATGAATGAATGTTTAACGACACCCCAGCACGAAAAATACATCGGCTATTGGGTGTCAAACTATGGTAATGCAAATAAATAAAGTGATGATCAACATCAATATAAAAATTCAAGGTTTAAACAAAAACAGTGTAAAGAACTGTGCAAAAATACAAATACAAATATCACAGAATTTTACGGACACCAAATTTTACTCTAAACTTCAATTTGTGCTGTATTGGCCATTCTCAAAGAGAATGTTACACCCCTGCACCACGGTGAGGTTACAGCACGCGCAGGGGAAATCATACAGAAGTCAGTTAAAAAAAAAAAAAATTGAATAAAGTGTGCAGAAGACAGTGTAGTTTGCTGTTCCTGCAAAATATATATGTTTTTCATATCAAATAGACCTAAACAGCCCAAACAAAAACATTTTAATTAGGTATTAATATTCCATTTTCCATAAATGTTAGTTTGCAGTTCTTAAGATTTAGATGTAGTTAATTACTCCAGCTCATGCTTTCACAAAACTACTGTCACATGCCAATATCATTAATTTATACTCAAAATTACTGTCAGTTTTTACACTGAGAGCAACTCCTATATACTTTGAGGACAGCAGTGTATTGTTTACCATTGATTTTCAAACCATATTCACGGAGTTTATAAAAAAGTTTGTTTTATTTAACGACGCCACTAGAGCACATTGATTTTTTATCTTATCATCGGCTATTGGACGTCAAACATATGGTCATTCTGACACTGTTTTTAGAGGAAACCCGCTGTCACCACATAGGCTACTCTTTTTACGACAGGCAGCAAGGGATCTTTTATTTGCGCTTCCCACAGGCAGGATAGCACAAACCATGGCCTTTGTTGAACCAGTTATGGATCACTGGTCGGTGCAAGTGGTTTACACCTACCCATTGAGCCTTGCGGAGCACTCACTCAGGGTTTGGAGTCGGTATCTGGATTAAAAATCCCATGCCTCGACTGGGATCCGAACCCAGTACCTACCAGCCTGTAGACCGATGGCCTGCCACGATGCCACCGAGGCCGGTCCGGAGTTTATATTTCCTGTTATTTGTCATATAGATCATCAAATGCTTGTTATTCCCTCAGCCGCTTAGCAGTGATACTTCATTTAAGTTAATAATTGTTTCCTTGTCTCCTCCCCACTTCATTATCCCTGACAAGAGCCTGCACCTCTCTGCCCTGCCTCATTATCCCTGAACCAAACTTAATCCTTCAGCACCTGTTGAGATGGTCTTTACAAAGCACATATCTGATTGGTCAAACTGTTTAACAATTGGCCTATTATTGACAGCACTGGAGGGTGTCATGTTCCCTCTACACAAGTCACGGACATCGTTTTGTGTGATTGTTTTTTTTATGATTTTGTTTCGATATGATTGGGGTCAGGACTTTAATATGATCTCTTACACACTGCTGCTAAAAATAATCACTGGGCCGTGTCACGCTTTTGATAGAAATTGTAAAACATGTTCATGTTTTCATTTACCTAATTGTTGTTGTTGGTGGTAAAAGTAAACTGTTTTTAAAATGCGGCCACCGTGTGATATTAAAGACTGGCTGCTGTAGGGCTGTTTTAGTGGGTCTCTGTAACAACAGAGGTTTAACTATCAGCCTTAAGGCTGGTCGGTCCTGGGTTCACATCCTGCTAACAGCTCCCACCTAGAGTAAGTTTGAATGGTTGAATGGGGAGTTGAAAGACAACTATATTGTATTCTCTCTCACTAACTCATTGGCAACCATTAATCACTAGCCAGGGTCCGTGTTTATAAAACTTTACAGTCTAGAGAGAGAGAATAATTTTAACTTGCCCCTATACCACTAAGATTTTGGGCATAAGTCTTAGACTCAGATCTGTAATGACATCATATGCATGCAATTTGTATGGTGTTGCCATGACAATATACAGTCTCAGACTCTGTTATAGTCCATTAGCCCAATATAGCTGATGTGTGTTCCCAGGATGTACCTTTAGTGGATATAAGCACAGACATAAACTGAAGATGCCGATTCCTCTATAATACATGACTGGTCTGTAGTCCGTCCCACAGAGAAAGCCGTTTCTCATGCTACTACATGTTAGTTATTTCTGAGCCAATTGATTTGTAAATTGCAAACTAAAATAGTATTTATTTGTTATTTCCAAAACACTTTTACTTTTCTTCTTACGTCAAACCAAATGGAAATTATTTACAAAAAACATATTTATAGAATAATGGGATGGACTAAGTGCTTATGATATAAGATTTCATACAAAAACACACTCTAATGCAGTAACTTCAAACAAAACAAAAACATTAATAATGAGATTATAGTGAAAAACATTTTCAGCAGTTATGGCCTAATAAAAATGCTTTCAGTTTTCTTTTATGTTTTATTTATTGCCATATTATAAAGATAAATTATTCTGGTCAACAGTTGCATGTCAGCATGTTTAATCTAGATAAAGTCTTGTGGAACAAAGAGTCAGTGTGTTGACTTAGTCTGTTAGTGTGTTGACTTCATCTGTTAGTGGGTACCATCCAGCTGGTGTTGATAGCACGGGGCACTTAAAGTCTGTCTGTCTGGTGTTATAGTCATTTCATTTAGCATACATTTCAACTTGATTTTCATTCTAGGCAGTGCACCATGACTGGTGTATCAAAGGTCGTGGTATATGCTGTCCCGTCTGTGGGATGGTGCATATAAAATATCCCTTGCTACTAATGAAAACATATAGCGGGTTTCCTCTCTAAGACTATATGTCAAAAATGCCAAATGTTTGAGCCAATGATTAATAAATCTGTGTGCTCTAGTTGTGTCATTAAACAAAACAAAATTAAACTTTTTCAACCTGATTTTTATGCTTATATCCAGTTAAAGTTCAAGCACACTGTCCTGGGCAAATACTTCAGCTATCTGAGCTGTCTGTCCAGGACAGTGGGTTAGCAGTGGGTTAGTTATTAGAGGTTAGTGAGAGAGAAAATGGTCTAGTGACCGTACACTGCCCCAAAGGAACTATTAAAACCACTGTTGTGCACCAACCAGCTTTAATGCCAATGGCCTAACCACTAGACCACTGAGGCTGGTGGTGTTATTAGAGGTTAGTGAGAGAGAAAATGGTCTAGTGACCGTACACTGCCCCAAAGGAACTATTAAAACCACTGTTGTGCACCAACCAGCTTTAATGCCAATGGCCTAACCACTAGACCACTGAGGCTGGTGGTGTTATTAGAGGTTAGTGAGAGAGAAAATGGTCTAGTGACCGTACACTGCCCCAAAGGAACTATTAAAACCACTGTTGAGCACCAACCAGCTTTAATGCCAATGGCCTACCCACATGATGCCATGTCTGAAAATATTACCTCCTCCTTCCCCCTCCCTCCCACCTGGTCCAATCTAACTGACTTTGATTTAGTTTCATTGTTATTCACTTTGATGGGGGTTATTGTTGTGAGGTTTAGTTTCATTGTTATTCACTTTGATGGGGCTTATTGTTGTGAGGTTTAGTTTCATTGTTATTCACTTTGATGGGGGTTATTGTTGTGAGGTTTAGTTTCATTGTTGTTCACTTTGATGGGGGTTATTGTTGTGAGGTTTTTCACAGTACAGGAAAACAAGGTATTATGACTTCCTGAAGGGTAACAATTCACTGTTTGATGTTCAAGTCACAAACATGAATATGTACTGGTAAGATATCACAAGTTAATGTATTTAAAATATCACGAACATAGTTTTATGTATAGTGAACTTAAATTACTGGTAATGTACTGGAAATATCACAAATATACTGACGTGCATAATACTGACAGATTATCTAGACTGTATATTTCAGTGTTAGAAATATACCTCACATAGATGATCTGATTTCAGTATTAGAATTATGTCGCATTTCAGATTTAAAAAAACATTTCCTCCACATAGGATACCCTTTTACTTACATTTCCCTGTTTTTAAAATGTGTTGTTTTTATCTATAGTCACTGGAGTCCTGCTAGTGCCAGAGCCACTATAGATATTTACAAGAATCAACCGCGAAGTATTATGGATTACGAGCCAGGATTTTCGTCCATTGCCCTCAGGGAAGCCAAAACTGTAAGTTATTTCATTTATCTTGTTTGCTTTAATATGCTGAATCAGCAATTTTCTCCTGTATGTATATATATATACCCAGTATATATATTCCTAACTGAACCAGCCAGTCATTTTCCCTGTACGCACAAATCAATTGCTCATTGTGCTGATTGTACTAAAGCAAATCCCATTGCAATTAAAACATTATAAAAAAATTACTTACCTTGCATATTAATTACCTTCTATTAATTTTATTCTTCAAATTTATGAGAGAAAAACTCAACAATTTAATAGATTGATTGTATTAAAAACAAGCCTGTAGAAACAATATCTGGAGTGGAGAAGGGGCACAAATTTGTGATTCTGTTTGTTATGGAATATCAAAAGATTGAACATTTCAGTATGATTGAAAACAAATATATATTGTAAATTCTAATACATGTAGTTCAGATACACATGTATGTCTTTGTATAATTCAGAACAGTATGATTTATCAGTTGGCATGCAGTACTTGCATGGAAATACAAGCATGCATATTGAATTTGCATTTTGTTTCCTATTGAAGCATGTTGTGTACGGACCAATATACACATTGTATCTTTGTAATAGTATATAAGCATGTTGTGTACGGACCAATATACACATTGTATCTTTGTAATAGTATATAAACATGTTGTGTACGGACCAATATACACAGTGTATCTTTGTAATAGTATATAAACATGTTGTGTACGGACCAATATACACAGTGTATCTTTGTAATAGTATATAAATATGTTTTCTTACAGCTTTCTCATTGATAAATTTCGTTTGATTTGTCGTGTCTTAGACTGTAGAATGATATGAATCTATCCTGGTTTAAATAAAACATGTCAACACATCATATTTCCATGTACGTTGTAGAGATCCCTTAAACAAAGTTCAGTAGTACTTTTAATTTGAATTTTAAAAATATTTTGATGAAGCTTGTATCAGGTTTATTAGTCCATAAAACAACATCCTACTCCAAACATGACGGTTTAATTGTTATTACTATCAAAATGTGTTGTTTGTCTTGTCAGCTGTATATTCATAACTGGAATACAGGAAACTCACTTGGTTATAGACATTTTATACCTTTACCCTAAAACATTTCTTTGTTCTTCTCCAGAATGTACATTGGCAACAAGGGCACTAAATTATAAATCTTTTCAACTTTTTATTGGCTCTATAAGATTACATTTAACTTTTTTACAATCTGATGTGTTTGTACTTTCCCTAAAAATTTTAATTATTGAATGTTATTTATGTTAATTTGTATGCTAATTTTACTGATCGTGGTGGAATATTTTCATTTAATTTATCGCTGACAGAATATCACAAAACTAAAATATTAATTTATTTTTTGTATTATTTGGTTTTATCGTAATGTAAAAATGAGTAAATATATTTTAGTTTTACCATGCTCCCCAAAAGAACCCAAAAACAAACTCAAAAACCAAAACAAACAAAAAAAAAAAAAAAAAAATCTGCTATGAATTAAATACATTATTCTGAGAAAGTAGTTATAAATAATGTCAGTCTGTTTGAGAGTATTTTAATATCAGAGAAAGGTAGTAAAACTAGTAAATAATGTCAGTCTGTTTGAGAGTATTTTAATATCAGAGAAAGGTAGTAAAACTAGTAAATAATGTCAGTCTGTTTGAGCATATTTTAATATCAGAGAAAGGTAGTAAAACTAGTAAATAATGTCAGTCTGTTTGAGCATATTTTAATATCAGAGAAAGGTAGTAAAACTAGTAAACAATGGCTGTCTGTCTCAGTATTTTACTATCTGCCGATCAATAGCGGCTCCTTTGTGACATGCTTCGCTCTTTGTGGTTTCGACGACTCACCTGGGCCAACTGCTGTACACCTCCACCAAAATCAATAACTAATTATTGATTGGCATCCCGCTGACACGAATCAGCTCTCTGGTACCTGAAGTAGAAAAGTGTGCAGTAACAACACCGTCACTTTTCATCTTTATAGACTCAAACAAGCCTTTGTGAAGCAAACAGTTGTTGAATTTTAATCCTCCAACCTACCTGGATTTCATTTAAACTTCTGAGCCAGGTTATTGTTGTTTTAAAAATAGTCCAGGATTTATTTACAGCAACGAGTTGTTGAATATCCATTATTCATAGACGAGGATTTGTTTATAATGCCCAACCAGCCATTGTGTAATCAGACATTGTTGAATTTTAATTCAGGATTTGTTTACAGAGCCAAACATTGTGAAGGCATTAGATTTTAACTGTTAAAAATAGTGTAGGATTAATTTAGACCTAAACGAAGATGTTGTTTGTTCAATTATAAGTTCTCATTAGACAAGGATTCATTGATTTACCTGAGCAGAGCCATGGTGTAGCCGACATAGATGTAATTTTAATTGATAACATCAGACATTCAGTTAGGAACCTAAGCAGAGCCATTGTAATTGCAGTGGTGAATGTTGGTAATTAGTGTAGCAGGATTCACCCATAGACTGTGAACCAAGCCTGTGAACCAAGCCTTAGAGTGTGGAATCTGTTTCTTAATTCTCGTCATACCTAAATTGATGAACACTTGGACAGGGTTTTTGTGTGTTTTATGCAATAACTTTTCCTCCATCAGCAAAGGCGACCACGATCTCATTCGATCCACTCTCTGAGAGACAAGAAAAAGGTATCATTCTAACATGTATATGGTGTAACTCTGGGACACTCTGACATATTACTGCTATGTAGATGTGGTGTAGACTGTCATACATCATGTAGATGGTATAACTCTGGGGCACTCTGACATACTGCTGCTGTGTAGATGTGGTGTAGACTCTGTCATACATCATGCAGATGGTGTAACTCTGTTGCTGTGTAGATGGTGGTGTCATACCATAGATACTCCAGCTATCATACCTACTCCAACAGATTTTGCTAACTCAGTGCTTTTATTATAACATTATTTTATGTTTGTTGTTTTGCACATCAGTTTGCTTTGTTTCACTTTCTGTTGCTTGAAATAACCACATGCGATATATCTCATAGAATGTGTGGTAGTGATCACCTTTTTCTCTGAATGCATCAAAATAGTCTTACTATGAATTAGTTAGTAACTAAACAAGTTATATTAAATGTATTTGTAAGTAATTTGATCCAAGTCTTTAATCTTCTGAAGAATAGCTGAGGACAGTGGTAGTTTGTCTCGTATCTCTCAGGTGTTAAAAAGGAGAAATATTAGATTGAACCCATGACCTCTTTTGCACATTATGCAATCTTTAAATTTGGCAACAAGTGTCCTTAAAATTGTTAATTTTCTGATCCAAAAATTGTTACTAACACAATAAACATCCAAATTTTACAGGGATCATCCTCCTGAACTCAAAGTAGGAGAGTGGGCTTACCCAGATATGGCAATGAATTCAGAGTCTGGAGAAGATTGAACCATTAAAAATACTAGCATACAGTATTTAGTAACTGTGTTAATGTCAAAAAAACAAAGAAGAAAAAAACAAAAAAGGCCCCAGACATTAACTTTGTTTATTGGTATTGCATGCAGTATTAGACAGATTTTGTTTTGTTTGCTGTGAGTGTTATCTGTGGTTTGCTTGACACACAAAAACTAATTGCTGTAGTTGCGATGATAAGACATCTTTGAGATTTTAAAATGTCTCCACTGGAGTCGCCACCGTTCTTCATCCAGTCTTTGTTGTGTGTACATGTGAGCCTGCAGTTTGGAGGCTCCAGCTTTGCTTGACAAACACTCCATTGTGAGGAGAGGCCATATTCATCTCAGGGTCTCTGTGAGAGATTTAAATAGGTCGTAATAATCACTCCACGCTTGAATCAACCCCAAAACACATCAAGTTTTACCTTGCCACTGTGACTGTTCTCTTTTTTAAAATATGCTAAATATACCTTTGAGGTGAACTCTGGGCATCATTTAAATTGGGCATCATGACAATACAGTGATATCTGGTCATCATGTTTGTGCCACATACTAGTATACCCAGTAACCTGTTTAGGTCTCTGCTGGTGGAGACATTAAACTACAATATCAAGGTGTTTAAAAATAGATCTAATGTCGTCATACAAGGTTTTAATTTCCTTCTTACTTAACCACACTTGACCACTCAATTAGTTCAACATTTGTCTTGAATGTCTTTGTTGGTTTACAGTATAATAACCGGACAGTGGCCAAGTTAAACATGACAGAAAGTGATGTTAAAATTTTAATTGGATATTTACCTCAAAGCATTTCTTTTTCTCACAGCAGTAGTCTGGTATAATGTTTAATACTTCATTATTAACATCTGTGTGGATTGGTTAATCATAGCTGAGGGTTTATTCTATAAACATGGACTATGGATTAATATTTCAAGCTGAATTATAGTTTTACTTCTTTTTAAACTATATATGCACCTACTTTTAAAATGTTATATTTAAATGCACTAGTAATTGTCTTTCTTATATGTTACTTCTGTTTTAACATATTAAATGCTTTTAGTACTTTGCAATTTGTTATTTTGTATTAGTTCTTGTTTAGTAATATATCTATTTAAAAAAATTAAAATCAAAATATTAAAACAATTTCTGAAATATAAAATATATATGTACTGGTACATCAAACCATTAAAATATTGTAAAAGATTACCCAGCATAATATTATTTGAAATGTACTATAATTTATTTGTTCTTGCATATTTAATAAAACTGGGATGGGGGTGTCAATGAAATATTAATATGAAATTGTGAAGTGTCTTCCGTGTCGGTGTTAATGCTTCATTAACATTCAAGATAAAAACAATTAATGAGTAAAAGAATATGCATGCAGACATTATTTTTATTTTATATAAATATGTGAAGAGTTTAACCTAATGTTATTCATACTGTAAATGAACTCATATGATTTGTAAATATTTTCTCTGATGAAGAGAAATATGGCAAAATTAAAACAAAAAATAGTCTTCTAATTATGAGGTATTTTATTACAAATTGTATAGGTATTTTTCATTTATGGATTATGTTTTGAAATTAATACTAGTATTGCATGCAGTGTATATTACAGCACTGAAGTTGTGCCACATTTTAAAGTTTTAATTGGCTATTTTAAGTTTACAACCTACAATTATGCATGTAGATAATATTATAACAATAAAAAATGTGTCATGATTTTGAAATTTTTGTTCTAGGGTTAAGTTAAAAATAATTTTATGACTGCTGGCAAGCTGTCTGAATTAAGATGGATACACATGTATTTATATATCTCTCTATCTACACCTGCATTAATTTGCATCAGCGTGTTTTATGCATGAGTCAATACTGACAAGTTGACAGTAGTGTGAGGTGAATAAAGCTAACAATGTTTCTTTCACAGGTAGTTGCAGGTCATAGATCATTAACTTTTAACCTCGTTGTGCAGTTTGGTTCATGCTTGTTGTCATGCATTTTTTATTTTATCCTTTCAGGGAATTGTTCACAATCCTCCCATAGAAAAACCAGGACAGTTCAGCAGCTAGTAAGTGTCTTTTTATTTTTGTTTTCTTTTACTGTCATGAAGTGAGTGATTTAACTGACCACAATGTCTGGTAGCACCATCAGTGGTGGGAGCCACAGTGTCACTGTGGTTAGCACCAGCAGTGGTGGGAGCCACAGTGTCACCGTGGTTAGCACCAGCAGTGGTGGGAGCCACAGTGTCACTGTGGTTAGCACCAGCAGTGGTGGGAGCCACAGTGTCACCGTGGTTACTGTCATGGAGTGAGTGATTTAACTGACCACAATGTCTGGTAGCACCAGCAGTGGTGGGAGCCACAGTGTCACCGTGGTTAGCACCAGCAGTGGTGGGAGCCACAGTGTCACCGTGGTTAGCACCAGCAGTGGTGGGAGCCACAGTGTCACCGTGGTTAGCACCAGCAGTGGTGGGAGCCACAGTGTCACCGTGGTTAGCACCAGCAGTGGTGGGAGCCACAGTGTCACCGTGGTTACTGTCATGGAGTGAGTGATTTAACTGACCACAATGTCTGGTAGCACCAGCAGTGGTGGGAGCCACAGTGTCACCGTGGTTACTGTCATGAAGTGAGTGATTTAACTGACCACAGTGTCTGGTAGCACCAGCAGTGGTGGGAGCCACAGTGTCACTGTGGTTAGCACCAGCAGTGGTGGGAGCCACAGTGTCACCGTGGTTACTGTCATGGAGTGAGTGATTTAACTGACCACAATGTCTGGTAGCACCAGCAGTGGTGGGAGCCACAGTGTCACCGTGGTTAGCACCAGCAGTGGTGGGAGCCACAGTGTCACCGTGGTTAGCACCAGCAGTGGTGGGAGCCACAGTGTCACTGTGGTTAGCACCAGCAGTGGTGGGAGCCACAGTGTCACCGTGGTTACTGTCATGGAGTGAGTGATTTAACTGACCACAATGTCTGGTAGCACCAGCAGTGGTGGGAGCCACAGTGTCACCATGGTTACTGTCATGAAGTGAGTGATTTAACTGACCACAATGTCTGGTAGCACCAGCAGTGGTGGGAGCCACAGTGTCACCGTGGTTACTGTCATGAAGTGAGTGATTTAACTGACCACAGTGTCTGGTAGCACCAGCAGTGGTGGGAGCCACAGTGTCACTGTGGTTAGCACCAGCAGTGGTGGGAGCCACAGTGTCACCGTGGTTACTGTCATGGAGTGAGTGATTTAACTGACCACAATGTCTGGTAGCACCAGCAGTGGTGGGAGCCACAGTGTCACCGTGGTTAGCACCAGCAGTGGTGGGAGCCACAGTGTCACCGTGGTTAGCACCAGCAGTGGTGGGAGCCACAGTGTCACTGTGGTTAGCACCAGCAGTGGTGGGAGCCACAGTGTCACCGTGGTTACTGTCATGGAGTGAGTGATTTAACTGACCACAATGTCTGGTAGCACCAGCAGTGGTGGGAGCCACAGTGTCACCGTGGTTACTGTCATGGAGTGAGTGATTTAACTGACCACAATGTCTGGTAGCACCAGCAGTGGTGGGAGCCACAGTGTCACCGTGGTTAGCACCAGCAGTGGTGGGAGCCACAGTGTCACCGTGGTTAGCACCAGCAGTGGTGGGAGCCACAGTGTCACCGTGGTTAGCACCAGCAGTGGTGGGAGCCACAGTGTCACCGTGGTTAGCACCAGCAGTGGTGGGAGCCACAGTGTCACCGTGGTTAGCACCAGCAGTGGTGGGAGCCACAGTGTCACCGTGGTTACTGTCATGGAGTGAGTGATTTAACTGACCACAATGTCTGGTAGCACCAGCAGTGGTGGGAGCCACAGTGTCACCGTGGTTACTGTCATGAAGTGAGTGATTTAACTGACCACAGTGTCTGGTAGCACCAGCAGTGGTGGGAGCCACAGTGTCACTGTGGTTAGCACCAGCAGTGGTGGGAGCCACAGTGTCACCGTGGTTACTGTCATGGATTAAAAGTGAGTGATTTAACTGACCACAATGTCTGGTAGCACCAGCAGTGGTGGGAGCCACAGTGTCACCGTGGTTAGCACCAGCAGTGGTGGGAGCCACAGTGTCACCGTGGTTAGCACCAGCAGTGGTGGGAGCCACAGTGTCACTGTGGTTAGCACCAGCAGTGGTGGGAGCCACAGTGTCACCGTGGTTACTGTCATGGAGTGAGTGATTTAACTGACCACAATGTCTGGTAGCACCAGCAGTGGTGGGAGCCACAGTGTCACCATGGTTACTGTCATGAAGTGAGTGATTTAACTGACCACAGTGTCTGGTAGCACCAGCAGTGGTGGGAGCCACAGTGTCACCGTGGTTACTGTCATGAAGTGAGTGATTTAACTGACCACAATGTCTGGTAGCACCAGCAGTGGTGGGAGCCACAGTGTCACTGTGGTTACTGTCATGAAGTGAGTGATTTAACTGACCACAGTGTCTGGTAGCACCAGCAGTGGTGGGAGCCACAGTGCCACCGTCGTTATGATTGACATTCTCATTGACTGCAGTATAAAACATCACTTAAGAATCCCCTACTAGTCCAACTGTGTGTTTTGTCTTTGTCTGTCCATCTGTGTGTCTGTCCCACCTAGTTTTTCATACTTTTTTTTACAATTCTTTAAGATATCGAGCAGAAATTGTGTGTATAGCTTTATCATATAGAATTACAGATCAAGTTTGACTTTGATGGGTATTTGCTAATTTTTGACAGAGTTATAGCCCTTGAACATAGGAGATATGAAATTTGTTTGGGTCCAGTAGGGATCATGTATTGTTTAGTAGTAGTCTCAGAATACTTGTAACATTTGTGAATCTATGCTAGATATTTTACATTGTCATACATGTACAACACTGGATCTTCATAAATAAAGTTTCAATTTAAATTTTTTAAATCTTTAATTACAATTTTAAAAAACTAAATATTTTATGAATTAAAGTTTAAAATTTAAAATTTAAAATTTATTTTAGCTTTAGTTCAAGTACCTTGAGGCAAAATAAAAAGTTGAAAAACAATGAATACTTTAAAAAAAAACATTGCAGAATTAAATTTCAATTAATTTTGGGCTTTTTTTTTGTGTGTGCAATTAAATTATGACCTGCTGTTGACTTTATCTCGTTATTTGACTGTATACCGTGATACACAAGAGAATAAACTCTGTGTTATACCCTTTTCACAGATGTCACACAGTGTGTTGTCGATAGATTCCATCTGGTGACTTAACTCTGGAGAAATGTCTCTTGACACACATTTTCTATATTATGCATGTCAGCTTTTAAATCTTGTTCTCCACTGTTTATTGGCAGAATTAATATTCTCCACTGTTTATTTTAAAAAAAAGCAAAGTTAATATTCTTCACTGATAATTGCTACCATTCATGACTTCTCTGATGACTTAGTTGCCATAGTGCCCTGGCTAATTGCGATAGCCCTCACTCAGTGTTAATCAAACACATCTGAAGAATATGGAAAACATTTTAAACAGAATTCTGCTGTTCCAGTTTTCTCCTCTTAGACTGACATACCACATTTTGTTGTTCACTAGAGCTGCATGTAAACTGTACACCAAGCCACCAAGAACAATTCTAATACATTTTGTAACAGTTTTCTCCTCTTAGACTGACATACCACATTTTGTTGTTCACTAGAGCTGCATGTAAACTGTACACCAAGCCACCAAGAACAATTCTAATACATTTTGTAACAGTTTTCTCCTCTTAGACTGACATACCACATTTTGTTGTTCACTAGAGCTGCATGTAAACTGTACACCAAGCCACCAAGAACAATTCTAATACATTTTGTAACAGTTTTCTCCTCTTAGACTGACATACCACATTTTGTTGTTCACTAGAGCTGCATGTAAACTGTACACCAAGCCACCAAGAACAATTCTAATACATTTTGTAACAGTTTTCTCCTCTTAGACTGACATACCACATTTTGTTGTTCACTAGAGCTGCATGTAAACTGTACACCAAGCCACCAAGAACAATTCTAATACATTTTGTAACAGTTTTCTCCTCTTAGACTCATATACCACATTTTGTTGTTCACTAGAGCTGCATGTAAACTGTACACCAAGCCACCAAGAACAATTCTAATACATTTTGTAACAGTTTTCTCCTCTTAGACTGACATACCACATTTTGTTGTTCACTAGAGCTGCATGTAAACTGTACACCAAGCCACCAAGAACAATTCTAATACATTTTGTAACAGTTTTCTCCTCTTAGACTCATATACCACATTTTGTTGTTCACTAGAGCTGCATGTAAACTGTACACCAAGCCACCAAGAACAATTCTAATACATTTTGTAACAGTTTAATGGTAAAAAACTCAAACTATCTGGTTATTGTAGCTTTCAAAGTTTGGTATTGGTGGATTTTTAATTTTATTTATTTATTTTTGTTGTAATAATCATCTTTCTACAATCTGTGGGTGAAGTGGATGTAATCATAAAGACTTTCAATTGATGCTGAAACAGTAGATTATATGTTGAATAAGGCAGGTTTCTGGTCTTACTGTTGTTTATAAAATATTGATTCTAACAGCCAACAGCCAATTGAATACTTAAAAATGAACAGTGGTGTCGTATTGCACTGTTATATAACACTTGAAATGTACAGTCATAATGTGTATTCTTATTTTGATATTTAGATGAACATCAGAGTTATTAACCTGAACAATAACACACGAGTTCTCTTATATAACACTTGAAATGTACAGTCATAATGTGTATTCTTATTTTGATATTTAGATGAACATCAGAGTTATTAACCTGAACAATAACACACGAGTTCTCTTATATAACACTTGAAATGTACAGTCATAATGTGTATTCTTATTTTGATATTTAGATGAACATCAGAGTTATTAACCTGAACAATAACACACGAGCTCTCTTATATAACACTTGAAATGTACAGTCATAATGTGTATTCTTATTTTGATATTTAGATGAACATCAGAGTTATTAACCTGAACAATAACACACGAGCTCTCTTATATAACACTTGAAATGTACAGTCATAATGTGTATTCTTATTTTGATATTTAGATGAACATCAGAGTTATTAACCTGAACAATAACACACGAGCTCTCTTATATAACACTTGAAATGTACAGTCATAATGTGTATTCTTATTTTGATATTTAGATGAACATCAGAGTTATTAACCTGAACAATAACACACGAGTTCTCTTATATAACACTTGAAATGTACAGTCATAATGTGTATTCTTATTTTGATATTTAGATGAACATCAGAGTTATTAACATGAACAATAACACACGAGTTATTACTTTGATGTACTTTTGTCAGTCATAATTATTATTATATTTTCTCCTGGTTTTTTTTGTAAATACAGTAAAACCCATCTAAACTGGACACCTACTGGAGACCAAGTAAAAAGTCTGGTTTTAAGGGGTATCCAGTTAGAAGGGTTTAAAAAGGGACCCTAAAAACATCTGGTTTGGGTATTAGAGCTATTACTGTATAACAAAAAATGGATTAATTTGTGGGAGTAATTTGTGACTTGATGGAGTTATATGTACCTGTAATTAGAAAGAGTAGCATGATGTGAAATGGTGAAGGGGATGGAGTTATACGTAGTTAACAGCAACAAGCTTTGTTGCCAAATACTTTATTTTACAGTCACTACATAGTTTACAGCAACAAGCCTTGTAGCCAAATACTTTATTTAACAGTCGCTACAATGACAAACACATTGTTTTCTGCTGGTGTTAGTCATGTTGTTTACATATGAAAAGGAAGTGGACTACTCCAGTTTCTAGTTTTACTGTTGTAATCTGGAGACATACTAAGCACACATGGGCAGGATGTGCATGTAGCTCAGGCAGTAGAGGCTCACCTCAGGTGCTTGTAGCATTGACCAAATGTTCAACATCCAATGGCCGATGATTAAAGAATGCGCTCTAGTGATGTTGTTAAACAAAATAAACTTTTTAACTTTGTTTTCTTTTGTTTGACAACATTACTCAGCATATTTACTCTTCTTGGTTTGAACGCGAGAATGGTTCGACAAGACATCTCTTTAAAATGATTGTTAAATGTTTCATCAGGCTTGTTATTTTCACTACAATAGACTTTAATCAGTGCAGTTTATATCAGCCCATTTCTTTCTTTATTTCTTTAGTATCTATTTTAGCTGATCATGCTAATTTGTACTTAGTCTAGTGTAAGAAAAACCTGGTGAACTACCATATAAAGATATGACAGGCTAAAATTACAAGAGAAAAACCTGGTGAACTACCATATAAAGATATGACAGGATAAAATTACAAGAGAAAAACCTGGTGAACTACCATATAAAGATATGACAGGCTAAAATTACAAGAGAAAAACCTGGTGAACTACCATATAAAGATATGACAGGATAAAATTACAAGAGAAAAAAGCCTATGTATTGTGATGAGATAATAATAAAATACATTTATACAATGGACTTATTTGAGGAATAATAGTTCACCATGACGACAATTCTAAATCTCCATACGTCAATTTTGACAGGTTATTGTTTAGATTGTGATTGTACTTGTTTTCATATTGTCCTATTGTCTAGTCGTGGGCCCTGGGATCAGGGTAATTCCTCTCACATCCCCGTGCTAACTGGATACGATCCAGGCAATGTGGACCTCGACCCTCTGGGCTTTGATGTTGGTCAACACCCGCCAGTTCGATCAACTTTGAGAGAGAGCCGTAATATTCAAGTCGGTTGATGATTCTGTTTGTCGGGGTATTGTCATATTTCATCTGTTCCATTGTCGCAGGCAGCCACGTGCATACTTTCTCCCGATCAAACTCAATAGTTATTTTTAGCATGCTCCATAGATTTCCCATGGTTAATATTATGTTGCTGGAGCTTGCTATTATTCTGCCTTGTTTGGAAATTAGAAACAGCTGTTAAACGTTACTGCAGGTCCGTTTGAAACCAAGACAAATGTGCCAAATTCTTCCCACTTTTCATTACTCCATAATCTGCTGTTTCCTTTGATTATTTTGTATTTTTGACAGTTTGGTTTTTTTTTCTAATAGTAACTATACTAAAAATCTACTAAAATTTCATTTTTGGCTTTTAAATGACAACACAATTACTTCAGTGTGTTCATGTTTTAAATTAAAAAAAACCCCAAACAATAGAAAAACTTGTGAATCAATGTACATGTGGATGGATTTAAAATTCAAATCTTGAGGTTGAAAGGTCATCCAGTTAGCCGGTGGTTGTTACGGCAGGCCATTCCCTGCCCTCCACTCGGCACATATAGTGTGTGTGTAGTGGCCTCACTGTTGAAGCTGAATGGGCTGCTGATTGTGTGAGATCTTATAAAGAAAAGTGCTCCGTTGTTGAAGACACCCACTCTGTAACCGGTGGGGATGTGACAGCGTTGTGGCGTGTGCACGCGGGACGGAGGACCGAGCGACTGCGTGTAGAGGTGGAGGACCGAGCGACTGCGTGTAGAGGCGACCCACTCTGTGTTGCTTGTTATTGTGGAGTAGACCACTTGATATTGTGTGTGTATTCAGAGAGAGAGAGAGAGAGGACACTTCTTTTAATGGGGATTTACTGGTCAGGCATGTGTCTACCATGCAGCAGTTGATAAACTCCTTGTATGCACAGCAAAATGGGTAAGTCTGAATCAACCCACTTTGATAAAACCTTGGCAAACATGACCCATGCAGGACAAATGAGCTGTTCGCAAACAAAATACAGCACAACAGACTCTTTAATTTTAAGCATTCTTTAGGTTTTCTTCTTTTAAAAAAGACAAGAATTTATTAATTTTTAAAAACATGTAATTGTTTACAATCTGGGTACACAAGTATGTAAAATCTTGTATATATTTTATCAAAGCTACGTTGTAAACACACACATGCCTGGTATGCATATTGATTCTTTTTAGTACATGTTAGTATGGAATATAAAGGTATGTGAAAATGTGTGTTATTTCACAGCTGTGGAATATATCAATGTTTTCTTCATAGGGTGGTATATCTGTTGTATGTGTCTGGTATGATCAATGTGTGGTTAGTGGAGTGGATCTAGCGTCATGTTTTATTAACGTGACATGGGTACACAGCGGGTAAAGCCTGGGGTCGACTGCACTCGTCCGTTTAATCAGGTTTATCAACTCCATTCAGTCATTATTGTTTAATTGTTTCTGCAGGCTCAAAATGAAATGAACAAAGTAAAATTGTTTGGTTTGATCATCCTGTGAGAGTTAACAGGATGAGTTGGTTGAGTTGTTCAATTTTGAGTGTTGAGATAAAGATTAATGAAAAGAAAATCATATTGTGTACTATGGCATAAGAACTACAGGTAAATACTCGACTGACTGCAGGCGGAACCGTGGGCCAAGTATACACTAGACTCGGTGGGATATATTATATATAAGCCACATACACTGGAACAATTACTTAGTAATGTTTACCGACACTAACAGCACACAAAAAATACAGTGTATGAAGTACTGGCAAGTGTTTCATGTCTGCTACAAGTCCCATACATCTGCTGTCAACCAAGTTTGATGGAGGATGCATCAGACTAGACTGCTACATGTGCATAAATTATTTAGGTTACAAAATAGTCAATATGTTTTTATAGGATTCCACAATAAATTTAACACTTCAAAATTATCTAGGTTACAAAACTGTTGATATGTTTTATATGATCCCATCACAAATTTAACACTTCAGAATTATCTAGTTTACAAAACTGTAAACATGTTTTGTATGATCCCAACAGAAATTTAACACTTCAAAATTATCTAGTTTACAAGACTAACAACATTTATAGGATCCAAGTTCATATTCAACACTTTAAATGTCATTAAATGTATGCTTTCTAATCGGCCTTGTTATTGGGTTGAGAACTTGTAGTGACCCAACGTTGTCTGTTTTGGCACCATGGCCAATACAACAGTCCTTGAACTATAAAAGGGCCAATATAAAAATACTCATTTAATCACAATTATTTTTAACGTTTTATAACCCTATTTATATCTTGTACCATGCTTTGCCCAGTCTCAAAATAATAGTATGTTGGTTACAGTTAAAAATAAAAGATTTATTTTTTAATCTGGGGACAAACAAACATAATTTAACTTATTGTTTTCAAAGTTGAAACTCAAATTCCAAATTTTATGTGAAATAATGCTATATTTCTGAAAGTCAAGTAAATTTTACTTATAAAACCCTGAAATGTTCATTCTAATAAAAGGTACACCAGATTTATTGCGCTGGACAACTGTTGGTTTAAACCGACTACACAATACAGCCTGGCTCTAACAGTAAATGCTGGGCTAAGTATTTAATCCAGGCAGCCTGACATGTTATATCTCCTGTGATGGGTGGACAAAATCAACTGGAGACAAATCACCACAAAGATGTCTTTGTTATCCTACGTGTAGGTGGTGTGTAATACAGGTTTCTTCTCCACCGGTGTGTGTGTACCTCGCAGCTCACACAGCGTGTACTGGGTGGATTTAACAAAAGAAAGGAATGTACTGACACACCAGCACATTGTTTAATCAATGACTCTCGGGTCTCAAACACACCTATTGTAACTTTATAAGTGTGTACAAGATCTGATTATTCTAAAAGATGAGTAAACCACATTCACATAATTTATTATTTTTCTCTTTACCATCAAAGGATCTTTTATAATACTTTCCATTTGATAGACAATATTACAGTTGCCTCGTGTGTTAGTGATCCACCACTGATATGTATCCTACTCGTAGTGTCACACAAACCTGGGCCAGTCTAATACACCCTGTCAGACATCAGAATACGTTGAGAATGACCGTTGAGAATGACCGTTAAGGTTGCCCGGAGGTCAACAAATTTGATAATGGTACTTCGTTCTCCTTAAAATCTTCTCGTTCAGCCAGTGCTCCACAACTGTTGTAATAAAGGCTGTGGTATGTACTATCCTGTCTGTTGGATGGTGCATATAAAAGATCCCTTGCTGCTAATCGAAAAGAGTAGCTCATGAAGGGTGACAGTGGGTTTCCTCTCTCAGTGTGTGGTCCTTAACCATATGTCTGACGCATATAACCGTAAATAAATTGTGTCGAGTGCGTTTTTAAATAAAACATTTCCTTCTTTCTTCGTTAAAATTTTATTAAACAAAAGTAATGATACCACCTAAATTTTGAAGAATTGTCTTAATAAAAAATATGAAATATGAAATACCCATTGATGTATCGGTACGATTAGAACAGAGATATAAAATACCCATTGATGTATCGGTACGATTAGAACAGACATATGTATACACATTGATGTATCGGTACAATTAGAACAGACATGAATACACATTGATGTATCGGTACGATTAGAACAGACATATGAATACACATTGATGTATCTACGATTAGAACAGACATATGAATACACATTGATGTATCGGTACGATTAGAACAGAGATATTAATACACATTGATGTATCGGTACAATTAAAACAGAGATATGAATACACATTGATGTATCGTTACGATTAGAACAGACACATGAATACACATTGATGTATCGTACGATTAGAACAGACACATGAATACCCATTGATGTATCGGTACGATTAGAACAGACACATGAATACCCATTGATGTATCGGTACGATTAGAACAGACATATGAATACACATTGATGTATCGATACGATTAGAACAGACATATGAATACACATTGATGTATCAGTACGATTAGAACAGACATGAATACACATTGATGTATCATAATATTAGAACAGACATATGAATACACATTGATGTATTGGTACGATTAGAACAGACACATGAATACACATTGATGTATCATAATATTAGAACAGACATATGAATACACATTGATGTATTGGTACGATTAGAACAGACACATGAATACACATTGATGTATCGTACGATTAGAACAGACACATGAATACCCATTGATGTATCGGTACGATTAGAACAGACACATGAATACCCATTGATGTATCGGTACGATTAGAACAGACATATGAATACACATTGATGTATCGATACGATTAGAACAGACATATGAATACACATTGATGTATCAGTACGATTAGAACAGACATGAATACACATTGATGTATCATAGTATTAGAACAGACATATGAATACACATTGATGTATTGGTACGATTAGAACAGACACATGAATACACATTGATGTATCGGTACGATTAGAACAGACACGTGAATACACATTGATGTATCTGTACGATTAGAACAGACATGTGAATACACATTGATGTATCCGGTACGATTAGAACACACACATGAATACACATTGATGTATAGGTACGATTAGAACAGACACGTGAATACCCATTGATGTATCGGTACGATTAGAACAGACACATGAATACCTATTGATGTATTGGTACGATTAGAACAGACACATGAATACACATTGATGTATTGGTACGATTAAAACAGAGATATGAATACACATTGATGTATCTTTACGATTAGAACGGACACATGAATACACATTGATGTATCGTACGATTAGAACAGACACATGAATACACATTGATGTATCATAGTATTAGAACAGACATATGAATACACATTGATGTATCGGTACGATTAAAACAGACATATGAATACACATTGATGTATCGGTACTATTAGAACAGACACATGAATACCCATTGATGTATCGATACGATTAGAACAGACACATGAATACACATTGATGTATCGTTATGATTAGAACAGAGATATGAATACACATTGATGTATCGGTACGATTAGAACAGACATATGAATACACATTGATGTATCATTACAATTAGAACAGAGATATGAATACACATTGATGTATTGGTACGATTAGAACAGACATATGAATACCCATTGATGTATCCGGTACGATTAGAACAGACACGTGAATACACATTGATGTATAGGTACGATTAGAACAGACACGTGAATACACATTGATGTATAGGTACGATTAGAACAGACACGTGAATACACATTGATGTATAGGTACGATTAGAACAGACACGTGAATACACATTGATGTATAGGTATGATTAGAACAGACATGAATGAAGAACAAAGTATCCAAGGGTCTAGGAAACGTTTAATAGCGGCAATACCTTGAACTGTAAACTTGATAAATGTGACACAACCTTTTGACACGGATTACCATATACACTGTACTTCATTGCCTGCCTATTATGTTACACATACTTTATTTATTCCATTTTGTTCACCTTATTTGCATAATTACAAAATACAGTTATTTCTATAAAATAAAAACAAATCAAACCGTTATGAAATAACATTAACAGCAAACATTTTTGACAGCCTAAATTGAGTGTTTAATGTGTCACTGGTATATATAGTTGCTTGATCAAAGTGAAGTGACAGGTGTTGGAAAGGAAACCTTATATGAGAGGATTAAGACCCAGAATGTAAGTAATGGATATCACACTGTGAAATGAACACCAGGTGTCAGGTCCGACACTTTATTAATAGAACGTGTAATGTTATTATCAAACTTGATGCATTCACATTCAGCTCAGTATATTGTTTGCTTGAACATGCTTTGCTGAAAACTCGTCTCTCTCGACAGTTTTTTACCTGTTCATTACGAGTGTATTTTCAACATCGTGAATTATTTCCATACATGTGCAGAAAGTATTACTATCTTACAATACTGTGCACAGTGTAATATAACTTGTAATAGGATCTGTAACTATGGGCTGAACTAGTTTTTCATCCTGATTACAAAAACTGCTGTAGAAATTGTATACCCCCAAGAGTAGTGAAATAAAGATGTTTCAAAACAACAGGTGGTATAATATTTGTATTTCATATTTTAAAATCTTCCTATATAAGTTTATAAATTTTATAAACCTTTACTGGACAGTTTTTATGAGCTTAAATAAAATATAATGTGTGCTGTTGGTCTAGGATAGATCTCCGTCAGTACGTGGGCCCATTGGACTATTTCTCTTTCCAGCCAGTGCACCACGAATTGTATATCATAGGTCGTGGTATGTGCTGTCCTGTCTGTGACATGGTGCACATAAAATATAATGTGTGCTGTTGGTCTAGGATAGATCTCCGTCAGTACGTGGGCCCATTGGACTATTTCTCTTTCTAGCCAGTGCACCACGAATTGTATATCATAGGTCGTGGTATGTGCTGTCCTGTCTGTGACATGGTGCACATAAAATATAATGTGTGCTGTTGGTCTAGGATAGATCTCCGTCAGTACGTGGGCCCATTGGACTATTTCTCTTTCCAGCCAGTGCACCACGAATTGTATATCATAGGTCGTGGTATGTGCTGTCCTGTCTGTGACATGGTGCACATAAAATATAATGTGTGCTGTTGGTCTAGGATAGATCTCCGTCAGTACGTGGGCCCATTGGACTATTTCTCTTTCCAGCCAGTGCACCACGAATTGTATATCATAGGTCGTGGTATGTGCTGTCCTGTCTGTGACATGGTGCACATAAAATATAATGTGTGCTGTTGGTCTAGGATAGATCTCCGTCAGTACGTGGGCCCATTGGACTATTTCTCTTTCCAGCCAGTGCACCACGAATTGTATATCATAGGTCGTGGTATGTGCTGTCCTGTCTGTGGCATGGTGCACATAAAAGATCCCTTGCTACTAATGGGAAAATGTAGACAGTTTCTTCTCCAAGACTATATGTCAAAATTATCAAATGTTTGACATCCAGCAGCCGATGATTAATAAATCAATGTGCTTTAGTGATGTCGTTAAACAAAACAAATTTTAAACTTTAAACCGTAAGAAACATTTTTCAACTGGGCTCGTATTTGTAATTTTCACAGACAGAAGGATTCTGATCATGGAGCAGTCAGGTTATGGGGTTCTTTACTTCCAGGCCTTAAATAAGCATGAAGCCTTTGACAACACCCCCCCCCCCCCCCCCCCCCCCCCCCCCCCCCCCCCACACACACCCCCCACACCCCCACAGATGAGACTATAACAGTATATTGTCTCACCTCACCAGCTGTGTGGCCAGGTTTGTTTGGGAAGTTGCTTGGCTGTTTACAACACTAGTTAACATCCATAACCAGGTACAAGACACACACCAAACCTACTTATCTACACTGTTCACATTCCCGTCGTAAAGTAACTCCATGTGTGTTAATTATTTAAATTAGTATATACTTGGACATTGATAATCACATGATTAAAGTAAATATACATATTAAAACTGTTCACATTCCTCTGGTAAAATAACTCCATGTGTATTAATTATTTAAATGAGTAGGAACTTGGACATGGATAATCTTATAATTAAAGTAAAATTGTAATTATTTTTCTTTAATGCACACTGTTTAAATGACCTATAGATATAACTTGTCAGTAGTTTTGATAACATATCTTTTTGTGTATGAAACATTTAAAATGAATATATAAAAACTCATTATATTACATATGTTCATCTAAAAACGCTACTATATATATTTTGGAATGATAGATGTTAGTTCAACCAGTTTTCCGAGTGTCTTTCTTATTGCATCAGGTCCCACTGAGTTTGTAATTTACACTGAAACGTAAAACCTGTTCGGATATTACCCTTGGATATATTACCCTCAGCTGTTAAGATCGTATTTAAGTCAGTATGTCAGAAAACAGTCCCAGGAAGCAGAAAGTCATTCAAGGTTACGTCTGCTTCATCATCGTGATAATGCTATGGATATATTTGGCTGGTTTCATCGTTTAACTGGTCAACCGTGATAACGTGGTCTTCAAGTTTGTATGTTTTACATCACATAATATATTCTAAATTTGTAATCTGGTCCAGTAGTTGAAACTGCCAGCAATTTAATCATATTATGTATATTTGTGGACAACAGAAACATTACATGTCTAAAGTACTAAATAGATTTGACTGGATTCAATACGTATATCCACAAATCAAATCAAATCATATGGGGAAAATGACATTCAAGTCAATCTGGAAATGGCTTGCATCATCAACTTCACATCCAGCACGCATGAACAGTAAACAGGCAACGTCCCAAACAACCCTGGCCAAGGTGAAACAATATACTGTGTTATAGTCTCATGTGGCTGTGGTGGGGAGGGGATGTTTTCAACTTGCATCATCAACTTCACATCCAGCACGCATGAACAGTAAACAGGCAACGTCCCAAACAACCCTGGCCAAGGTGAAACAATATACTGTGTTATAGTCTCATGTGGCTGTGGTGGGGAGGGGATGTTTTCAACTTGCATCATCAACTTCATATCCAGCACACATGAACAGTGAAACTGCAATCACAGGCATGCCACAAGCCATTTTCATACATGTGACATCAGCACTATACTCCCAGGGCTCACCCTTGATCAAAAATACCTGTTGCCAAAATATTAGCCATGTGGCTGTGGTGGGGAGGGGATGTTTTCAACTTGCATCATCAACTTCACATCCAGCACGCATGAACAGTAAACAGGCAACGTCCCAAACAACCCTGGCCAAATGGAATTTTCCAGCACGCAGGTATTAGCCATATTGAAAATGCTTTAGCCAAATTTGTTTTATGCAGTACTGTATTGAGTATTTATATATGAATATGAAAACATATCTTTTTCAGCTAATTGTGTACAAACTGGAATAAATAGGAATAACAAAACATCAATGGGGGTAGGGGCAGTTAATATATTAATTTCGATTTTTCAGCGGGGTTGGGATGGGGTTATGCAATATCTTCAGAGTTTGAAGCCAGTACCCCATACACCCATCCCTACTTCTAAGGCCTATGACATTAAATTAACAAACATACAGATATATGGCTGTGGGTGGATGTTTATGGATGGTGGGTGTTTTTTGTTTTCTTCCTTTTTTCCCAAATAAAAATTTGAGCTTTTTTTTTTTTTTTATATATAGAGCTCATTATTTTTTTAAATAGCAATCTTTATGTTAGTTTCAATTGTTTTGTTTTTTTCTTTGCTTTTTTTTTAAGTGACCTGTCAATTCCCCACCCCAAACAATTTCATAATTTGTACCCCATACACCCATCCCTACTTCTAAGGCCTATGACATTAAATTAACAAACATACAGATATATGCCATGTTGTTGCGGTTGATTTCAGCATCGTGTTAAATGCTTGTGATTTCTGCTTACAAAATTTAAAGACTGCATGTTCATTTCCGGCGATCGCGATCTGCATGGGTACGAAATTAACAAAAACAAAGGAATAAACAAAAACTGCAGTTAGGTATTCATTGATGCTAATAACTATTGTTTTTCTACAAATATACATCAAGATTTACTTTTGCATAATCATATTGTTTAATGTCCGTAACGATGTCTCTTGACACGCGGGTGTCGGCTGACTCTGAAGCGTGACGTATATTCCACCGAGAGCTGTCCTCAGTTCAGCCAACGAACGTTCTTCTAACGTTCGCGAACTATTTGATTGGTGTTCGTCGTGTCCATTTGGTTTAACGTGAAGCGCACAAACCAGTCTAGCAAACTTTTTGTTTTCGCTCGGTCTGGCTGAACTCTGCCCTTGAGATAGCCTACATGTCTTTCGGCCCTGAACTGGCATGTGCATTCACATTGACACGCATTGTCGGTCTGTTTTTATTACTTTGGTTCAAAGATTTTACAAAGTAAAAATAACAAGCTACGGATCTTCCAGACATTGCTGTCATACATGCTGAATGCATGCCGTTAAAAGTAATAACCGTGATTATTAAAATACGCAAACCTCATAAGGCCTACGCTGTATTCTGCATGACACCGTTTCTCGTTACCGGTCGCGAGATCGCTAGATCGCTATTACGCTAATTGAATATTTGGTAGTATTATTATGTTTAAGGTGTCGGATAGATTATGTAACCATTTGTTCACATCGGAAGACAGAAAATGGCTTAGCCAAAATTTTAGCCACTTGCAAATTTTATTAGCCATTTTTTTTTTTAATTAGCCAATGGCTAATTTGGCTACCGACAGCGCGAGCCCTGACTCCACTGATTCTGAATCAACATTACCATATCCATTTCAATCAGATATGACATTGGTAGCCTATTAAATAAATAAATAAATATATATAATATATATATATATAATTACTTATTGTATTTGTGGAATTTAGGTGTAGGTTCAAGCCTGAGGTTTTATAAGCATATTGCCTGATTATTTAATTTAAAAAAAACAGATTTTGAAGACTGAAAGTTGTTAATGATCATACGTATTGCATTAGTATGTCATAGTTAGGTTTTATTTTATGTCAGCTAGTATGTACTGTGTGTTGCATGAGCACTTTTCATGCTGAATTTGTATTTTATGTAATCTCTGTAAATGTTACATCATTGTATGTCCTGGCTTCTAGCGTAATCTGATCAGTTTAAACTCCTGTCTTCAAGTATGGCTTTCAAAGTTAATGAGGTAGAAAATTGTGATTTAGTTTGAATTACTTTCTCCTTGTTCAGTTCCTTATCACACACAACAGAGTTTGAGTTGGCCATTTATCAGAGTATCTCTCTATTTGCTGCTCAGCTGTTTGATCTGCATTAATGGTCGACATTTGGAAAGGAAAAAGTGGTACAAGATCCTCAGCATGCAAGTATCGTGCTGAATTTGTGTTTTATGAAGTTTTCTGAAAGCAGAAGATTGTTTGGGATTCTAAATGTTAAGTCAACATATCTGTCAAGCTGTATCAGTAATACATGTATGATCAATTTAATTCGGTTATTTTTTTTTGCCAAGGGTACAGTTTAATCCCTAAGTTTCAAGAAATTGGACAGTTGTTCAAGATCCTAATAATGTCACAATCAGCATTTGTCATGCTGAATTTGTATTGTTGTGAGGTATGAGGTTTTCTGAAAGCAGAAGGTTGTTTGCGATTCTGTTACATCAGCATATATGTCAAGTTGAATCAGTGATATGATCAGTTTAATTCCGTTTTGCCAGGGGTACAGTTTAATCCCTCAGTGTCAGGGAAATGGCTGTCTTGGGTTTTATAATTAGTCCGGTATAGAGTTGTAATTTACTTCTGAGTGATCCTCCATCATAATAATATACACATCAGTCTTTGTGTTGGCTGTTTATTGGAGATTGTCTCGTTTGTCTTCAAAGTGTTTGATCTGCATCATCTTAAATCACATCGGGCTGATCCTCTCAACAACGCCATGTCCACAAAGAGTATCGTCATGTCCACAAAGAGTATCGTCATGTCCACAAAGAGTATCGGTTCACGTTTAATCCCAGCATCAACAGGATGAGGACAAACAGTATCAGTAACTTCTGGACACTCTGCTCCATTCACAGCCTCACTGGGTCAGGCCGTGTTGACTGAAGGATTCAAGTCCACCATGTGTTTGATCAAAGTCTCTCACAAACTGACCTTTTACACCACATGGCTAAGTTTTCAACTGATGGCAAATCTCGTGGGTACATACTAGTAGTGAATATTTTAATTGAGGCAAAGTTCTGTCAGATTTAGTAAATAAACTTGTGTGTAGGTGTGATATCTTTTTTAGGATTGACCAAGAAATAGGTGTTGATGGTTTATGTCTTTACTATGTCTGATATCTTCCATCACAACAACCACTCACCCACCCAGCCCCTCTAAAAAACATGCAACCCCCCCCCCCCACACACACACACACAAAAAAGCAAACAGATTTTATATTTACTGTAGAGCAGATATGGAAAATCATTTAATAGATTGTAATACAGTTTATTCCACTGAAGAACTTGATTAAAGATTCTATACGTTTCCTATTCATTGATTCATGAATTATAAATACAACTTTAATTAACTGCTTTCCATGCATTATTCATGTGGCGATACCAAACATTCAGTGCTGGCTGGGCTAGACACACTTGGGACAGTTTGACATTCACTGCTTTCCATGCGTTATTCCTGTGGCGATACCAAACATTCAGTGCTGGCTGGGCTAGACACACTTGGGACAGTTGGACATTCACTCTGTTTTAATTAGTCACAGTAATATGTATTCCTGAATGCAGATGCATATGTGTATATTAATTATTTAGTACCAGATGATTCTAAAATTAAAAAATAAATAAGTAAACCCAGAAATAACTCGGGGGAAAAGAAAATATTTCTGAAAATAATCACATCACCTTTGTTTATTAGGTACATGTGTACTAACATATTGATCAATTTTCTTTAGTGTTAATCGGACTCAGTCTGTTGACTCTGTGTGACTGTTTAATCTCATTAAGTGTTTATAGCACATGTACAGATGGGTGTGGTCATTTACTGCTAATTCATGTCGAATTTTTATTATTGACATGAATTATTTCACTCTCATTGGCTGAACAGTGGCTTAGTGGTTAGACCATCAGCATTAAGACTAGTAGGTGCATGGTTCACTGGGTTTATACTCCAGCCAGTAACATCTGTTATAGACTGTCAGTGCTGTAAGTGGAGGTGATTGCCTTTGATAGCATGCGTGAACATTGATAGGCATCAAATACACTGAAAAGAAGCAAACACTTGTTGGAAATGCAAACTGCTAATAATAATAATAATGTAAAAAGAGCGGTGTAAGCATGTAAATGCAGCAAGCTGTTGTTGAAGAATGGTGAGTTATTTTACATCAACATGTTTCGGAATGTGGATAGAAGTATGGTGTATATAATCAGCTTTCCCCTCTTGTACTAAAGTAAATTAATATTCAGCTTTCCCCTCTTGTAGTAAAGTAAATTAATATTCAGCTTCCCTCTCTTGTAGTAAAGTAAATTAAAGTAAATTAATATTCAGCTTCCCTCTCTTGTAGTAAAGTAAATTAATATTCAGCTTCCCTCTCTTGTAGTAAAGTAAATTAATATTCAGCTTTCCCCTCTTGTAGTAAAGTAAATTAATATTCAGCTTTCCCCTCTTGTAGTAAAGTAAATTAATATTCAGCTTCCCTCTCTTGTAGTAAAGTAAATTAATATTCAGCTTCCCTCTCTTGTACTAAAGTAAATTAATATTCAGCTTTCCCCTCTTGTAGTAAAGTAAATTAATATTCAGCTTTCCTCTCTTGTAGTAAAGTAAATTAATATTCAGCTTCCCTCTCTTGTAGTAAAGTAAATTAATATTCAGCATTCCCCTCTTGTAGTAAAGTAAATTAATATTCAGCTTTCCCCTCTTGTACTAAAGTAAATTAATATTCAGCTTCCCTCTCTTGTAGTAAAGTAAAATAATATTCAGCTTCACTCTCTTGTAGTAAAGTAACTTAATATTCAGCTTCCCTCTCTTGTAGTAAAGTAAATTAATATTCAGCTTCCCTCATTTGTACTAAATTACATTTTGTAGTTGCATATGTTTAGCAACAGAACTTATCTAATACAGATTTGTCCAGCGTCCATCCATCAGTTATCTGTCCATCCATCAATTCTTTTTGTTTTTAGGTTGTCAATCTTTAGAGTGTTTATTGCATTGTTCTCAAACTTGGTTCAATGATCCTATGAGGCACTGTCTGCAAAATAATATTGAGATATTTTGGAAATTAAAATGTTTGTTAAATTATTTTTAAAATTATCTTCACCTACAGTTTTGATCAGATACAATGTAGGTCTTAACTTGGTACTAGAATTCTCTGGGAAATCTCGGCAAATGAATAGAGAAATATTTAGGAAATTTTGAATTTTAAAAAATATAAATTTAACATTCTTCCATAGTTTTGATTGTATAGTTCTGAAACTGGCTTATCAGTATACAATTTGTTAAAACAATAGCTTTGCATACTTTATGTTGGAACTAGTAGTGTTGTTCAAGAATCTGACATCTCTGTTATATAAATTGACAGACTATTAATGTACCATGTGTATTGTTTGACATGGAATGTACATGTATATTTAGTTTTTGTTAAATGGTGCATAGCGCTAAATAACAGAATCTGTAGCATGATGCAAAGGTGATATACCTACTGCATTAATGTATTATGTAGCTACATAGATACCTGGCAACAATCCAACTAATATTAATAAACATTTTTTTGTAATCTTTTTTTTTATTGGATATAAAGTAAAGTTTGTCTGAACTCTGTGACAAGTTTGTGTTGACAGATCAATGCGAAAGCAATGCATAATGGTTAGACAACTCTCAGTGTCGCAGTGAGGAGAGTGCTAAAGATTTATTGAAGCACCTCAAAGAAGACAAAGTAAATATTATGGTCCAATATCACCTGTACTGTTGAGTAATCGCGTGGCCAGGTAAATTGCCTTTTGTGAAAGATAAAAAGGTGCACTGTACAGTATTTATGTCCTTGTTTGTGGAACTTTTAAATTTTAATTGAAGTTTTATTATTATTTACTTACTTACAAGTATGTCCATTGCCTTAATTGAAGTTTTATTATTATTTACTTACTTACAAGTATGTCCATTGCCTTAATTGAAGTTTTATTATTATTTACTTACTTACAAGTATGTCCATTGCCTTAATTGGGGTGGGATGTAGCTCCGTGGTAAAGCACTTGCTTGATGCACAGTCAGTTTGGGATTGGTCCCTGTCGGTGGGCCCATTAGGCTATTTCTTGTTCCAACCAGTGACTGGTATATCAAAGGCTGTGGTATGTGCTATCTTGTCTGTGGGATGGTGCATATAAAAGATCCCTTGCTACATTAGAAAAAATGTAGCGGGTTTCCTCTGATGACTACAAGTCAGAATTACCAAATGTTTGACATCCAATAGCCGATGATTAATTAATCAATGTGCTCTAGTGGTGTCGTTAAACAAAACAAACAAACAAACAAACCATTGTCTTACAATACAAATTATGATGTATGGTGGATTTTGTCATTGTTGTTTTCGTTGTGGGTATTTAAATGTTTTATTTATTAATTCATGTATATGTTTGTAAGTTGTCATAAACTGAAAATACAAATAATGTATATACCAGGTATACTAAATATTTCATTTAATTGCTTATATTTATTCAAATTGATTGCTGTAAAATATTTTGACAATCAAATGACATGCACCTGTGAACATTCATTGATTTTCCTGTAGTGGCAGTCATTTCAGGCCATCTATACACGTACTTAGTAAAATTGATTTCTACAAAGATAGATTAAAACATATTGTGGATGTTTCATTAAACAGCCTGCAGCTATATGTACATGGATTTCTATAAAAGCAAAAACGTATTAAAATATGTTTAAGATATCTATTTCATTGAAAGGATATATGTTCGTAAAGATCACTTAATTGCTCTCAAAGTGAGTGTATTATTTTGTTTGTCGTTAAACGTGCACCTGGTTTATGGTATGATAAATGGAGGCCTCCTGAAAGAGTTCTGTGTTTATGTATGGTCATTATATAGTTGATAGTATGAGAGAATAGTAAGTTGGCCTGTTAACACAGGATAAATGATAACATATTTTTTTGAGAATTTTATTTAAAAATTCTAAGAATCTTTATAAATACCGGTCCTGGTAAACGAATTAACAAAATAAACCTTTGTGTTGAAACAAACCATGAATGTGTAATTTAAATATATACGTATACATACAGATGGTTTTCTTCTCAATACACCTTCTGTAGGATTAAGCAGTGGTGGTTGCAGACAAGACATGAATGTGTAATTTAAATATATACGTATACATACACATGGTTTTCTTCTCAATACACCTTCTGTAGGATTAAGCAGTGGTGGTTGCAGACAAGACATGAATGTGTAATTTAAATATATACGTATACATACACATGGTTTTCTTCTCAATACACATTCTGTAGGATTAAGCAGTGGTGGTTGCAGACAAGACATGAATGTGTAATTTAAATATATACGTATACATACACATGGTTTTCTTCTCAATACACATTCTGTAGGATTAAGCAGTGGTGGTTGCAGACAAGACATGAATGTGTAATATAAATATATACGTATACATACACATGGTTTTCTTCTCAATACACATTCTGTAGGATTAAGCAGTGGTGGTTGCAGACAAGACATGAATGTGTAATTTAAATATATACGTATACATACACATGGTTTTCTTCTCAATACACATTCTGTAGGATTAACCAGTGGTGGTTGCAGACAAGTTTATTGTCTTTACTAGAACAGTAACTAATTAACAAGCGGTCAGGTGTGTTGACCTGTGGGTGATTGTGGTGTTCACAAAGTGGAGCTAATCACCTGGACATATCAGGTAGTACTAGACCAAATAACTTCCGGCTGGGTCAAAGTTCGAGGTGCACTGAACTTTTGATAGAGAAGTGAACACCACAAGTCCTGTGATTGGTTATAAATGTGAGTGTGTTGGTTGTAAAAAATAATCGTTTTATCTGGGTTAAAAAAAAATGCAATTTTATTTCATCTAGTACCAATGTGTCAAGTAGCCTTGTGCTTGAAACATGTATGGGGTACCTGTAAAAAAAAGTACTCGAATTTTGTGCGAAACTAGGGTAGTCATAGACGCTACCAGTTATCTCAGAAACGAGCAGCTTGACCCACATTTTTTTCTGATTCACTTTAAGTGTGAGGGGTGGTAGTATTTATATCCGTGGCGTTTATGTCGGTTGATACGTTGCAGGTAGGAGTTTTAGCCACATATGTTACTATTGTCGTCTATGGGATTTGATTTGGTAGTATACACCCTACAGCACATATTCAGTGCATAATAAAAAATATTATGATTTTGTCATTTTATTTAATTAAACTATACTGGTTGATTAATTAGCCATCACTCGACCATGCAAGTTCACAATGACCTTGACCGTGACAATAATCTCTGTACATGGCTCTGAATGGAGTTTGAATCAAAGTTAGCACTGAAGAAAAGTTGGTTTTGGCCTATAATTCATACTGTAAAGATTTCAATAATTTCTTTTTACATGGTATTTGACTTGCCATATACACTGCTCTTAAATATGGTATTATATATAGGCAACCTGAACTAAGATTTTAATAGCAATTTATTTTTATATTAAAAATAGCATGTGCCAATAGTGGGTTAATGTCTTTAGTTTCCATTAACATTGTTAATTTTTTATGTATGAAATTCTGAAAACTCAAATTTGTAAAGAACTTGATTTTTATTGTCATTTTGACATATTTATAGGATGCTAAGTTATATTTTAGACAAAATAGTAGTTTTATGAAAAATTTAAAGTAAATTTGAAGAAAAACTTTACCAAAAACATAATTAAATTTGTTGTCACTATTGTGCCTTCTATTCTCATTTGTACACGACAATAAGGTTGTCAAACATATACTTAGATCTCCAGATCTTTTTTTTTTCTTAATAATCACTTAGTTAGCTCTCATGAAAAGCATTTTGAGTTTATACTAGATTCAGAATCAATTTTTTCAGATTTGATTATCTGCCTTGGATTAAGTTGATAATTTATTTTATTGTTAAAGCTGTATTACCTAATGTTACTAGCTAAATAAAATGCTGGATTACAGATTGTAGGAATACATCTAATATACATATTGTATTCATCCGGATTAGAAAATAATGCAAGAAAATAGATGTTCGGGTAATTTTGTCATTTAAAAATAGTTTTTTTCAGTAATTAATCAAAAATAAATGTGTGAAAGCTGCATGATAATTCCAGATATCACAACTATTAAAACCTCCAACTACAGTAGGCTATAAATAAAATATAGTCAGGAATATTGGTGGCTGCCAATGGTTTTCATGGTTCATTATGAAAATCAGCATTGCCGATGGATTTGAAATTCCCACACCTGGTAACTTGAAGACACCCACACCCAGCATACAGGATTTCCTCCCAACACTAATGTTCAGGACATTAAGTCATTACTTCATACAGGTACAGTCATGTTTGTGTTTCTTTCCTCAGACAGTGTATTTTTTTAATACTGATATTTCTTTGATGTGCCTGTTAAGGTCTTCATAATCTAGGGGTCAATCATGTGCATGTGTTTTAATGGAATTCTTTAAAGGGGTAGAGGTACTCTGACTATCTTTGTTGTCTCTATATATATACCTGAGTACACACACCCAACTGAAAGTAAATATCTTCAGGAGTTTTATTTTAAAACATTTTGTTGTTTAATATGACATATTGCATTTGTACAAAACTATATGCAATATATATGTTTTTTGAGGTGTACATTATATTAGGTTGCACTGTAGAAACAACAGTTTCAGTGAGGTTGTCAGTTTATGTCAGAATACACCAGATCCTGGTTGTCATAAAGACACATAGCTGGACACTTTTTGAAAAATGTATGTTATCAGTATAGGTAGTACTAGACCAAATAACTTCCGGCTGGGTCAAAGTTCGAGGTGCACCGAACTTTTGATAGAGAAGTGAACACCACAAGTCCTGTGATTGGTTATAAATGTGAGTGTGTTGGTTGTAAAAAAATAATCGTTTTATCTGGGTTAAAACAAAATGCAATTTTATTTCATTAGTACCAATGTGTCAAGTAGCCTTGTGCTTGAAACATGTATGGGGTACCTGTAAAAAAAAGTACTCGAATTTTGTGCGGAACTAGGGTAGTCATAGACGCTACCCGTTATCTCAGAAACGAGCAGCTTGACCCCCATTTTTTTCTGATTCACTTTAAGTGTGAGGGGTGGTAGTATTTATATCCGTGGCGTTTATGTCGGTTGATACGTTGCAGGTAGGAGTTTTAGCCACATATGTTACTATTGTCGTCTATGGGATTTGATTTGGTAGTATACACCCATCAGAGTCCAGACGGTGCCTTGCCTCAGTTGGAGCTCATTGTATTGTTCTACCACTTATCTTCATTCTCTTTATATCCCAACGTATCTTACCGCTCTGAGAAACTTTTATCATGTTCCGGTTTGCCCACTAATTGCACTGACCTGCAAGGTTTGGTGATATGCTGCAGTTTTCTTGTTTTTTGACAGTCTCGATAAACCTGTTTTTGTTCACACAGACTACATGCTTGTTTTTTGGCGAGATTACATTCTGTCTTGCATACAAATTCAACATGATGGTGGTTTAGGAAAACCAGATTATAAAACGTAATATTAAAATTAAGTAATATAACAATTTGTTGCTGTGAGGTTTCCTTGTGTTTTATAGACGTAGACTGATGCCAAGGCTGATGGAGATTAAAAAAAAAGAAGTATAACAGACCTCTTTGTACAACAGTAAAGCCAGTATGGACATTTTAAAAATTAAAAACAAAATCTAATTATTCCTTAATGGATAGTGTTATTAAAAATTCATATGCATGTATATGTTAACTATGCCCATCTATTCATCTGCACATTCAAAGACGAAACTGGAAGTGAACCTCCATTACATGAGATCAGTAGATAAAACCAGTCTAAATGAATAAATGTGTTGTGCCTTTTTTTCTCTCTCTATTTGCATTAATTCATTTTGATAAATGTTCCCGGTGAATAAATGCATAAAGTGTAATAATACACAGAGCACAACACCATCACATGTGGCAGCTTAATCAACATGTACCATACCGGTGTAGCACACTGGTACATGTAGATGAGCTGGAACAACCGTGTGATTGATATGGAGACAGAGCTGGAGAACATGAGGCTGTGTCAGGTGTATTTTGTGAAATTTTACACCTGTGATCCTTGGTCTGAATTAGTCATCTTCACCGGTTTACTAGCTGTTACTCATTGTGGAGACATACAAAACACACCTGCATTATATGTGTTTGTCCCCATCCATAAATGGTGACAAATATATGAAGGCATCAACCTTTTGTTGGTGTCTTAGCTAAGAATATTGTTTGTCATTGCCTGTTAATATACTGCATTTCATCTTAATATATATATATATATATATATATATATATATATATATATATATATATGTGTGCTTGGTAAGATGGCATATATCCTCTTGCAATGTATGTAATATTGTTTGTTGTTTTTTGTTAAATGTTTGCACATTTGTGTAATAATTGATAAAACAAATAGCCAGTGGTTGCAGTCTCTATATTTTCTACCACTAATAAATCTGAATCACAAAACTATTATACGTAATCAGGGCCTATTGTCTGCACAATTCAGAGTCAAATGGGCATTTGGCAAAATAGTGGTTGATTCCATGAATCTCCATCTAGTGCCTTACAGCTCGTAACTAACCAGCAGTATCACAGTAGGTGGTTGATTGTACCTTTTAGTGGTGCCACGAGTGACTAGCCAGCAGTAGAGAAATACAGTAGATGGTTGACTGTACCTTTTAGTGCTGCCACAAGTGACTAGCCAGCAGTAGAGAAATACAGTAGATAGTTGACTGTACCTTTTAGTGATGCCACGAGTGACTATCCAGCAGTAGAGGAATACAGTAGGTGGTTGACTGTACCTTTTAGTGATGCCACGAGTGACTATCCAGCAGTAGAGGAATACAGTAGGTGGTTGACTGTACCTTTTAGTGATGCCACGAGTGACTAGCCAGCAGTAGAGGAATACAGTAGGTGGTTGACTGTACCTTTTAGTGATGCCACGAGTGACTAGCCAGATGGTTGATTGTACCTTTTAGTGCTGCCACAAGTGAGCAGTAGAGAAATACAGTAGATAGTTGACTGTACCTTTTAGTGATGCCACGAGTGACTAGCCAGCAGTAGAGGAATACAGTAGGTGGTTGACTGTACCTTTTAGTGATGCCACGAGTGACTAGCCAGCAGTAGAGGAATACAGTAGGTGGTTGACTGTACCTTTTAGTGATGCCACGAGTGACTAGCCAGCAGTAGAGGAATACAGTAGGTGGTTGACTGTACCTTTTAGTGATGCCACGAGTGACTAGCCAGCAGTAGAGGAATACAGTAGGTGGTTGACTGTACCTTTTAGTGATGCCACGAGTGACTAGCCAGCAGTAGAGGAATACAGTAGGTGGTTGACTGTACCTTTTAGTGATGCCACGAGTGACTAGCCAGCAGTAGAGGAATACAGTAGGTGGTTGACTGTACCTTTTAGTGATGCCACGAGTGACTAGCCAGCAGTAGAGGAATACAGTAGGTGGTTGACTGTACCTTTTAGTGATGCCACGAGTGACTAGCCAGCAGTAGAGGAATACAGTAGGTGGTTGACTGTACCTTTTAGTGATGCCACGAGTGACTAGCCAGCAGTAGAGGAATACAGTAGGTGGTTGACTGTACCTTTTAGTGATGCCACGAGTGACTAGCCAGCAGTAGAGGAATACAGTAGGTGGTTGACTGTACCTTTTAGTGATGCCACGAGTGACTAGCCAGCAGTAGAGGAATACAGTAGGTGGTTGACTGTACCTTTTAGTGATGCCACGAGTGACTAGCCAGCAGTAGAGGAATACAGTAGGTGGTTGACTGTACCTTTTAGTGATGCCACGAGTGACTAGCCAGCAGTAGAGGAATACAGTAGGTGGTTGACTGTACCTTTTAGTGATGCCACGAGTGACTAGCCAGCAGTAGAGGAATACAGTAGGTGGTTGACTGTACCTTTTAGTGATGCCACGAGTGACTAGCCAGCAGTAGAGGAATACAGTAGGTGGTTGACTGTACCTTTTAGTGATGCCACGAGTGACTAGCCAGCAGTAGAGGAATACAGTAGGTGGTTGACTGTACCTTTTAGTGATGCCACGAGTGACTAGCCAGCAGTAGAGGAATACAGTAGGTGGTTGACTGTACCTTTTAGTGATGCCACGAGTGACTAGCCAGCAGTAGAGGAATACAGTAGGTGGTTGACTGTACCTTTTAGTGATGCCACGAGTGACTAGCCAGCAGTAGAGGAATACAGTAGGTGGTTGACTGTACCTTTTAGTGATGCCACGAGTGACTAGCCAGCAGTAGAGGAATACAGTAGGTGGTTGACTGTACCTTTTAGTGATGCCACGAGTGACTAGCCAGCAGTAGAGGAATACAGTAGGTGGTTGACTGTACCTTTTAGTGATGCCACGAGTGACTAGCCAGCAGTAGAGGAATACAGTAGGTGGTTGACTGTACCTTTTAGTGATGCCACGAGTGACTAGCCAGCAGTAGAGGAATACAGTAGGTGGTTGACTGTACCTTTTAGTGATGCCACGAGTGACTAGCCAGCAGTAGAGGAATACAGTAGGTGGTTGACTGTACCTTTTAGTGATGCCACGAGTGACTAGCCAGCAGTAGAGGAATACAGTAGGTGGTTGACTGTACCTTTTAGTGATGCCACGAGTGACTAGCCAGCAGTAGAGGAATACAGTAGGTGGTTGACTGTACCTTTTAGTGATGCCACGAGTGACTAGCCAGCAGTAGAGGAATACAGTAGGTGGTTGACTGTACCTTTTAGTGATGCCACGAGTGACTAGCCAGCAGTAGAGGAATACAGTAGGTGGTTGACTGTACCTTTTAGTGATGCCACGAGTGACTAGCCAGCAGTAGAGGAATACAGTAGGTGGTTGACTGTACCTTTTAGTGATGCCACGAGTGACTAGCCAGCAGTAGAGGAATACAGTAGGTGGTTGACTGTACCTTTTAGTGATGCCACGAGTGACTAGCCAGCAGTAGAGGAATACAGTAGGTGGTTGACTGTACCTTTTAGTGATGCCACGAGTGACTAGCCAGCAGTAGAGGAATACAGTAGGTGGTTGACTGTACCTTTTAGTGATGCCACGAGTGACTAGCCAGCAGTAGAGGAATACAGTAGGTGGTTGACTGTACCTTTTAGTGATGCCACGAGTGACTAGCCAGCAGTAGAGGAATACAGTAGGTGGTTGACTGTACCTTTTAGTGATGCCACGAGTGACTAGCCAGCAGTAGAGGAATACAGTAGGTGGTTGACTGTACCTTTTAGTGCTGCCACGAGTGACTAGCCAGCAGTAGAGGAATACAGTAGATGGTTGACTGTACCTTTTAGTGATGCCACGAGTGACTAGCCAGCAGTAGAGGAATACAGTAGATGGTTGATTGTACCTTTTAGTGATGCCACAAGTGACTCTTGAACTCTTCCATAAGAGCACAGCCTATAAGTCAACATCAGAACTGTGATGATACACAATCTTAGGATTGGAATTTGTTCTGTAACATTATTTAAAGTTTAAATTAAATTGAAAATACAATTTTTGTCGTTTCAGTTCTATTGGTCGCAGACGTCAGACATCTGTCCCCGACATCAGCAATGCCGAGGATGGCTGGGAGAATGAGGACATGTACAAGAGGGTGCAGCAGGGCGGTGACATCCCCTACAAGGGTCTGCAGAAACCAGCGCCAGAGAAACCAAAGCGTGAGTATCATATCCGAGTGTGATCGATTTGTGCTTTGATTTGTTTAACTTGGCTCTACTGTACAGTTGATCAGTTTATATTTATACAATGTACAACTTTAGATGGTAGGATTGTTTTATCTCAAATACTGCAATTTACTGTGGGTAATGTTAATAATACCTGTATGTTATGTTTAAAAAAACCCAAAACTCCAAACTGCTCTGGTTTATTTAATGGTAAACATATTGTTCAAAGGAAAACTACTAGTTGTTAAGGGATCTGCACCATGTAGTTCATATTAGAACCAAAATAAACCTCATTAAAATTCAGTATAAAGAACAAAACAAAAACAACAAATGGAATCCTACAAATCTGTTGGTTTAGTTAGTGAGTTATGATACACCGTTATGGTACCCGTTATGATACACCGTTATGATACAAGTTATGATACGAGTTATGATACACCATTATGATTCACCGTTATGTTACGAGTTATGATATACTGTTATGATATGAGTTATGATACACAGTTATGTTATGAGTTATGATACACCGTTATGTTACGAGTTATGATATACTGTTATGATACGAGTTATGATACACTGTTATGATATGAGTTATGATACACCGTTATGATATGAGTTATGATACACCGTTATGGTACGAGTTATGAAACACCGTTATGATACAAGTTATGATACACTGTTATGATATGAGTTATGATACACCGTTATGATATGAGTTATGATACACCGTTATGGTACGAGTTATGAAACACCGTTATGATACAAGTTATGATACACTGTTATGATATGAGTTATGATATACTGTTATGATACGAGTTATGAAACACCGTTATGATACAAGTTATGATACAAGTTATGATACGAGTTATAATATACTGTTATGATATGAGTTATGATACTCCGTTATGATACAAGTTATGATATACTGTTATGATACGAGTTACGATACACCATTGGTACAGTACGATTCATATCACAATAAAAAAACACTTACTGAGCTGTTGGTTTAATTAGCACCTGCTTTCTGGCTCTCTAAATGTCTTCCCTTTCCCCCCATTTGTGCCTTTGGTCTGGCTATTTTGTCATGCATTATTTTCATTTCAGTTAAAGTCTATTTTTGTTATGTACTCAGGATATTCTGAATTTACTTTATTTCATTGCTTGTTTGTCTTTTTTTCTGTGAATCTTTTTTGTGTTTATTTTTCATTTTCTGTGTTGAATATGAAATAGAAATGTGTCCACAATGTTTGTATATTTCTGGGATATGCTGTCAAATAATTACTACTTTTGTTGATAAAATACTTTTTGCATTCACTGCATGTTTCAAAAGTTAAATGTTACCATTGTATTAATACTGGAACAGTTATTCAAGTATAAAGTACTGTAAAATGTTGATTCTTTAATATTGTTATTTATAAAAACATTTTTAAAATTTATATATATATATATATATATATATATATATATATATATATATATATATATATTTGTCAACAAGTTTTGTGATGTCAAATACATATCTGTATATTCATGTTTAACTTTAAATTAATAAAAATGTTTGTTATAATATATCTGAATAAACGAATCCAGAGTATGCCGTACATTTTTTAAATCAAACAAACACATTAGTATACCAATAAGTGTATTCACGCTAAGTTAGTTAGCAATATATTTTCTCTACTTCACAATCACTATCTTAGACAAACAGTGGTATGTCATTGTCTCACGATTATCACCTACCTAACAGATTATCACACTGAGAGATATCGGAATATACTGGCATACTACACATGTGTTTATATTGTACTGTACACCATGTTTGTTCATTCCTTTAATAAAAGTCGTCTCTCTTGTCACTTGTTTTTGTTGTAAATCCAATATCCATAATTGAAACTGTTATTACAGATACATTCTAGAGATCACACACTGCATGTCACAGAACATTTGTAACAAGTAGCATGACAGAATACTGTATTGTATATATTGTAGCTCTGATAACTGTCATTCATGCAACCAGCCTGTGGACTTTGATTTTGTTTGTTGCACACACACACACACATATACACACAAGGAAGATGGAGACTACATGTACATCTCTCACATGATGTCCCACACAGTTTGATAGTCTTTTTGTCATACACAACTCACTAGTTTTCTCTCAGCGTTCCGAGTTTTCTCGTACAGAAGATTTCCTCTTCCTGTACATGTAAGTAGCTGCTTTGCTTCAATTTTTATTTCGTATTGTTGCCATGGTTTAAAGCTTTCATTATATTTTGCTTGACATGTGCTGAAAGTTTTGTTAATTTTATGTTCAGTGGTTTTATTGGGTTTTGTTTTTCCTAAAACCAGCAGAACAGCTAAAGTTTGGCAGTTAATAATAACAAAAAATTGGAGCTGATTTTTAAAGTTTTACAAATATTTATTTCAACTTTTTATTGCTTATATAATTTATTTTATTTTGATGTCAAACTATGTTTCTTTTTGTTGTTGAAAGCATCATACATCTGACAAAGACACTGTAGCTAAGACATAACATAAGTTAAATCTAGTATATTGACGGACACACTGACAGGTCGACACAGAGAGAGAAAAGTGAAAGGGCTAATTTATTGGTTTTTTTTGTGTTTGTTAAAAGTAAATGTGTGATAAAAAAAGTTATTGTTTATTAAAATTACCAAATCACAGTTTGTGTTTTAGATCATTTCAACAAGTCAATTGGGTCTGCTGTTTCGCTTCTTTTAATTCAGTGATGCATGTAACAATGACAACTCAGTTTGGTTTGATAATTTGGTCAATACTTCTAAAATGAAAGGCAGCAATATTAAAACAACTTATTTAAAGAATAAAACTGAGACACCAACACACCTAGAAGACATGACAGAATAAATGTTGTATGTTTATGTAATTAAGCCTGTTTATTGTAATTAATTAGCCAATCCAATTTTGTCATGATTTCATCTTATCTAACCTGAACAATAAAAGAAACAAATATTATTTTAATTTATATTTCAGTTCAAATCTCATTTGTTTTTGTGTCTATTAATGTTATCAATGCCTTTTGAACATTTAGGCCATTTTCAAAATCTACTTGCCAAATTAATTGTTTCATGAAATATAGTATATTATAAGAATTACCCTTTTTTGTGAATATATCGGTGTAGAACAGTCACAAATTGTATAAAATCGACTTGAATAGTGAATAGATTTTATACTAACTTTATGACTGCTATTCATCAATAAATTCACAAAACGTTACAAACAATTCTTTTAATTACAAACAGCACAACTTAATAAGTTAAAAAGACATAAATCTGTTTCTAATATCCTGTTATGACCTGTTTTATGTAATGACGTCCCATTTGACATAATGACATAATTTTCTTAGATTTATCCAAGGCTACCGTTGAGGTTTTTTCACATTAGTGTAACTGGTTAGATAATGTTCAGCAGACAGTTTGTACTTGTATTAACATATTCGCAATTCATTTTTTTGGTCAGTATATATTTTCACATGTTCATTTGTCTCACTGTTCTGTTGTTGCAGCTCCTTTGGTTAGTGTGTGCATGAGGAGGGTGCTGCACTCGGGATAACTCCCCTACTAACACAAGTGGTCAAGTTACTAACATTATTCTCCACTAGTTGACAGTGTTCAAAACTTGTCTATCTATTGTACTAAAGATTTTTACACAAAAATCATAGAACATTGTGTGTTCCAAGACTCTTCGTTTGTGTGAATAAGAACTTCCTGCTGCACATCTATGACAGTGTATTAAAACTGAACGTGACGTTTATGATTGCCATTACTTCACCTTCTTGACTGTGTGAACTGTTGCAACTCATTCCTCTCCAAAGAACAAACAAACAAAACAAAACAACAGCAGACAAAAAAAATAACCACTTTGTTTGTAAACCATTAACATGGAATCTATGAGTATTACTACTTCACCTCTTTAACATTCTGTGAAGAATTAAAACCAGAAACTGTTTGTAATCCGTCAACATGGAATCTTTGAATATCACTGTGCATGAACCTGTCTTCTCCAGTCACTTCATGGGAATCAAGGGAGATCACTCCTATGTGTACCGGAGAGAGTGTGCAACTCCTGGCACCTCCAGCAGTGCCTACAGCAGCGGTGTGTTCTCTGGCTCCGACAGACAGATGTCCAATGAATCCTCCAGTTCAAACAGAATACTTGTTAATGATGATGTTTTTGAAACAAGACATGCCTATGACGAACTGATGTCTAAAGTCAGTCCTGGCCAACAGAAACATAATGTTGCAGATGAGTATGGCAGTCATTATTTTAGAAAACCAAACACAATGGACACCAGTACATTTCAGAATAGATTATCCATGTATGAAACTCTTTCAAAACAGATGGGAGATGGTGATGTTTTGGAAAGTAGAAGAAACAGCCGACCAGAGTTTTTGGACATTCAGCACAATAACAGCGAACCTGATTTCGTGTCTGGGGATGGAGCAAGCAGTGAAAGTTTTTCTCACGTGTTTGACAAAGAGGAGCAGCTCAGAAGAAAGGAATATAGGAAGAGAGTGGAGGATCACTACTGCCGTCTGGTGGAGCAGGAGAAGCTGTCTCCAGACACGGCCAGCATCCTCAGTGATGCCTTCGCCAAGGCAGAGGACAGAGCTAAGTATACGAAGTCTTCTTCATCGGCTGTATCTCCCCATCTGCCTAGTTATGAGATGGGAGTGGGGAGATCTGTGTGGAAAGCCATTGATCACACTAGGAGCAAGTCGATGGAGAGACAGAAATCACTGGAGGTGGATATGACACAGGATAGGAAGATGATGACTGAGACAACAGCAACGGAAGTGTCATGTGAGGAAACAGAAGAAAAGAGCTCACCTTACATAGTGCTTACCGAGGCAGTTAAACAAAGTTGTTCAAAACCTAGTGGAATACTGTCTGAGCTGAATAAAACTAAGAAGCCAGGAAAGAAGGTTGAACCCATTGTTCTACCAGAGAAAGGATTTTATCGGACAAAGCAAAAGTCAAGCACCACATCAGAACGTGGTGGCACAAAACCACATTCCTCACATGGATCGGTGTCCAGTGAACGATCATCGCGTCTCGATGCACACACCTACCAGTCTTACGCAGCTGGAATTCTGTACTCTTCAAGCCGCTCTGAGAAGTTTCTCAATTTACAGAAACATTTTGCCGTTTTAGAAAGAATCTCAGAAATTGGAGAGAAGACTAATTCGCGAAAAGAAATTATGGTATCCACTCGTCCTTTGAGCCTGGACACATCGGACTACAGTAAAATTATTTCCGGTTGTAACTTTGACAATGCAGAGGAGCTGAATGAATTGTATTCAGAGCTTGAAGAAGCAAAGAAGAAGAAGGAGTTCTTCTACTCTACCAGTACTTTATCAGAGGTACAGTGGTCTCCAGAGAAGGACAAAGGACTTCGCCAGAAACAGAAGTCGCTGAATGATATTAAAGCATCGTACATTGAAGCAGCACAAGAAACTGAAGGTGGATCGAGTCCAAGACAAGAGGAAATCACCCGAGCTGTTCCTTTCTCCAAGGTGACAGAAAAATACAAGATACTGGAAGAAAAGGAACAGCTGAAAGACATGAGAAAGAGACTCTTGAGTTCGGAGTGCAAAGAAAGCAAAGTTAATGACCAAAAAGCAGCTCCTTCAGGAATTTCATCCACAGTTCCAGCCACAGGTCTTCTGGATTCAAAGAAAAAGAAGTACGAGAGACCTATCTATGGTACAAACATTGAACAGATTCCTCTCAACAAGTATGAAATCCATGTGCAGACAATAAAAAAGCTTTCCAAGTCAGAACCTAATGTCAGTTCACTTCACGTCCGGTCCATCTCGGCACCTCACCACGAACACGATGACAAGAACAGTGGTAAACTTCACCGATCAGATTCTGCCAAGGACTCTTATTTTGGAATCGATGAACCAGTTAATACTTGCCAGTCTAGTACAGTTATTGTGAAAGAACACGTGCACATTGATAGATCAAAGCAGAAAGAACAGGTCAACTCACCTGAATCTGGTACAGTATTTGCAAACAGTAAGTCAAAGTATGATGACAAGAATTCCAGTTTACATAATTCTGATCTTAAATCTCGATTATCCAGGGTCAGTGATAACGTGTCACCTGGCATTCACACAAAAGAAGGAAAATATAGTCATTCAGAAAGGCTGGGCATGGGAAAAGTCCTTTCACCCAGCATCAGAGAAGATCCTTCCAAGAGTAGTCTAATTACAGTTCAGAATCCTAACATTTCTGTACTGCCAAATACCAGGAGCAGAAGTGTTGGTGGTATAGCTGTTGATCGTCTTCACTCCTTGGGGAAGACTAGTATCAAGCATATAGTGATAAATTCTTCTGATGACCAAAAGCTCAAAGAGAAGTCATCTGGTGGATTCCATTCTCCTGTCACAGCATCCAAAAACATCTTAATCATTCCTACAGTAAAGACAGATGCCGCTACTTTTAAACCTGAACAAAAACCAATTCTGTCTAACAGAAACACTAGCACATTAACTAAATTCAGTGTAAAGGATTACAGAAAATTAGCTGAGAACAATGAATTTGCACAGAGTAGATTTACTATGTATAAGAAGCCATTAGATATTAGTGCAAAGAGTTCCTCAGAAGAGGTGTGTCCACCTCCTAGAGGTGAATCCTTGTATGCAATTCAGGCTCTGGACCCTGCTGTTCTGGGAGAGTATGGTCAGCTGCGCAAGTGGAGAGGGATGTCTGAAAACATTGACCAGGAACCCGGACAGGAGCGACATGTGAAGAATGATTCTGAACTGACCACCAGCAGCATGGACACGTTTATTGTTAAAAACAGTGATGACGAGGAAAACACTACGGAACGGAATCATTCCACATTTTCCAGCCACAGTGGAGAAAAATACAGACATTCGGCACAGATGTATAAAGGGACATCACGTTCTGTACCAAATCTCTCTTCCATGGAACCTAATGCAGCTCGCTCACTGAATTATAACAGGTTCAAGGAAGGATTGGAATCCAGAAACCAACAGAAATGGAATGCTGCAGACAGTGGTCATTCCATGTCTGAGAAGCAGAGTACTAGACCATCATCCATGGAATTGTCTCAAATTAGCAAACAGTGGGGATATGACTCAAAGTTTAGGAAAAAGGATCCGTCACTGAATACAGATCGCCCATTAGCCTCCAGTGAGACAGAGTTGTCTTTTCCTCCACGACCTCCAAAGCCGAGTGGCTATCACTATGATCCTTACATCCCACCGTACGATATTCTGAAAGAGGTGTGCAGTGTTAGTGATGGGAGGAAGAAGGAGGATCTGCCCAAGTCACGATCACCCTCCTTGGTAAGCAAGATGACACTAGAATACCTGGACCAGATTGGTGGTGAGTGGCAGAAGACCACAACTCCCAGATCATCATTGAAAGTAGTCAGTCCTACTATACAACCTACTCCAAGCACAGCTGCTCAGAACACCAACTATAATACTAATACGTCTCATAAAGTTCAGTCAGCTGAAAAACTCAACACATCTTATGATATCAAAGGACAAAGAGAGAAAGCTTCGAGAACATTTGATGATCAAGGGAAGCCAAAACCAAGATCCATTGGAAATGATTCCTTGGATCAGATACTCTTGAAGTCAAGAAAAGTGCAAACTACCAATGTGCCAGGAATTCCTCCACCACCTCCTGTACCACCACCATCTAGATCTGCAAGGAAACTAGCAAATACAGTAGATGTTGGTGGGTCTAGGAATAAAAAGATCTTTATCAGATCTGGACTGTCTACAGTGTCTAGTACTAAACCTGGAAGTTGCACCACGGGGCAGAAAATAAATGAAGGTATTTTATTTATTGTCATGGTAATGGTTTTCCAGTGTTGCTTTTCATTTGTCTTGTCCTACTTTTTGGACTTCATTGGTGTATGAAACCTGCTTTACACTATATACTGGAAAACTAGACACATGCTTAATACATGTATGTGGTTGAGTTCAGTGATGTTCAGATGTAACAGTGGGGAGGGCACATATTCATATTTTATTTTACTGGGCTTGATATAGTGTTGGAGGGTATGCATGTTAAACAAATGCAATTTCAAATAGCATAAATGTAATTCATTATAGTGTAATACACAAACAATATTTTTGAAGTTGTTGTTTTTAGCCAGTCTAAAGATCTATATTTTTGAAACAACTTCTTTTCCATTCAGTCTGTCCACTCCTCTGTTGGTCTATCCATCTATGTTTTTTTAAATCTTGATTGGGAAAATGGTTCATGAACAGGGAAAAAATATTTTATACTTGAGGCTTGACGGTTTTGTCTTTTCTTGTAATATTGACAATCATATCCCAGAAATATTTTAAACATACATGTGTACATGTGGACTTTGTGAATTTCTTGTTTGTTTTGTTTTTACTGTTTGTTTTATATAATGGTGTTTATCAGTATAGTCACTTCTTAATGTTGTTCATCCATTCATTTACAATAAACCAGAAATCACTTTATTTTGAAAATATGTTTATTTATTGAAGCAAAAATAGGAACTAAGAAGGTGTTTGCTAGGAAATCTCTCTGCTAATTTACGTATTCCTTCTTGTAATATACACATTATTATAGTGCTAGATGAAATATTACCATCTGTTTTACAGTTTTAAATCTTGAATAATATTTGTATTTTCATGGGATGTATGACGACGCTAATCATTGGACTCACAATTTAAATTTTAACATGAAATCTAGCTCTGGAGATAGAGATGTTTTGGTGCAGTAGATTTGGTGATCACATTTGTCCTTCAATTATTTTATTAATTTCCATTCATGTTTTTTTTCAGCAGTTTGTGCACAACTTTTGTTTTATTTATTTGTTTCTTTTAATCACTACTAAGTTGTTTTTCTTTTCTTTTTTTTCTTTCTACCACTGCATGTTACAGAAAGTCCAGACCCGTCTACGACATGCACCCAACCCAATGCAACTCCGAATGAGGCGTACAAAGTTAGCGCGCCTTCCACGCTATCCCAGAATTCAAAGCCCGATATCGTGGCCAGTGCGCCGAGTCCCCCGACACGATCACACAAATCACCCACCCTCCCCAAAACCAAGTTACGATTGCCCCGCAGCAATCTGTCGGCTTTCCAACAACTTCAAGTGAAAAGCCCGCCATCATTGTTAATTACAAACGAACACGGAGGTATCCACTTCATCTTTCTCATAGCTAACGCCTAACTGACTAGCTTACTCCGCTAACATCATAAGGGACTGGCCTGAGTTTGATGCCATGGTAAGATGTGTCCGACTGTAATGGAGCCTTTCCAATGACTAAAATTACACACAGCTCACACTGGAACAAATTTTGGTTCAGCCAATTTTCAGAGATATAGAGAATTTCCTTGAAAAGTTTAAAATGTGGCTAATTTGATGAATATTTTATTAAGCAAAGCCTAAATGTTGTAACCACTTTGTATAAAATGAACAATTGGCTAATTTGGTAATAGACAGGGTGAGTGAGCCCTGATTACAAATTGTAATAAATACATTTTGTTCTTGTTTAGAATATCGCTGTCGGAAGGTGTTTCGGGTCATCCTAATGTATATCATTGTCCACATAGTTCAAGATATACAGGGAAATATAACACATAAGCTCGTATAATAATCTCTGTCCAAACTGGATTTTACTTACCAAATAATATAATTAGGAGGTAAAATGAAGTTTGAAATACTAGACATTAGGATGACCAGAAACAAATTGGATATACAAACAGTATTTTTTAAAATAATAAAATGTTTTTAATACATAATTTTAGTCTTTAAAACTGCTCTATTAGTGGGAAACATGTTACAGTGGCAGTAAACTTGGCACAGTTTTCGTTGTGTGCTTCCAATCCAAACTAAAATGTGTGCTTTTCAACTAAACCTAGAGCTGGCAGTATGGAAAATAAAACTTTTTAAACATTTGCTATTTTTTAAACATTTTTTTTATTTTATTTATTCATTTTTTAAAAATAAAATGTTTGATTATTATTTTTATATATTTTTAATCTTACTAATGAATTGATAACTTTATGAAATTAACCTTTATGTTATTTTGTGTTACTAAATTTCAGTTACAAAGTTTCTAACCAAACTAATACTTCATCAGCTTGCTTGTGAGCTAGAATATATTTTTGAATTACAGCTTTTTAAATTTTTATTTTTATTTTATTTTTATTTTTTTGGTGAAAATGTGTAGTCAAGTGAAGGGTTTTGTTATTTTACCAAATATAACAGTACATCATAAAAATCATAGTGTAACAAAGTAAGATCTTATTAGACAGGTTCATTTTTCAATTAGATCCTTTGTACAGATATCAGCAAATGTGTTCATCAAATGCAACTTCATATTGAGTGAATGAAAGCTTATAGCAATGCAGTCATTTAAACGTACTTCATGGTTGTGTCGCAGGCAGTAATAGATACACAAGATACTTGTAGTTCACTTTCAGTCGGAACCTGGTTATATGCACTTAAGTTTCAATAAAATTATATTCAAATGAGTATATTAAATAACCTCAATAAACATTTCAGAGTTAAAATACAACATGATAGCAATGGAATGTAATATGCAAAGATGGATATTGCTATAAGCATTATAATCAATAATTGTGTGTACCATTGATAAATAAAGGTGTATATGTAGCAGTGGACCGGTACATTTAAAGTAGCATGATTATGGATACATGACTTGAGTGCATGACATATTCATATATGTTGGTGTATGTACTGTTGTAAATGTGTTTTGGTACAGTATTGATATTACAGCATATATGATTTAGTATTAAAATGTCAATGTCTACGGTTAACTAAGTTTTTTAATATATTTTAACTAAATTTTAGTCTATAACACTTAATAGAAAAACAAAAACATCTATTTTACTAAAATTAATCATAGGCTACAATAAATGTTTAATATGTGTACTAGTATTTAACATTTTTTATTTATGTCTTACAATTAATTTTAATATGATTTATATTTTTAATGAAGAAAAGATTTGTATAAAATATATACACATTGAATATTGTTTAAAAAAAGAAAAAAAAGAAAAGAAATCCTACTTAATCTTATCCCCCCCCCCCCCCCCCCCCCCCCCCCCCCCCCCAACAACAACAAACAAAGGAAAACAAACAAAAAAAACCCAACCCACACAAAACAAAAAAACACCCATTAAAACACGCTTGATAATATTGCCTGGCATATTTTCATGGCTTTTTAAGGTTCCTTGGTTCTCTTATAGTGTTGCAATTCTTTGCTTTAAATATTAATTTAAAACAGTAAAACCTCCAATCTACATTGGCATATCTGAAAACAGGAGGGTTTTCTCTAAATCTACGTAACAGACTGTCATTTTGAAGTAGTAAAACTGAACAGTGTTGGTAAGATGAATGTGGGATTTTAATTTCTCATAGACAAAATGCTTACATTTATAATATAGTTAAGCAAATATTAATGCATTAAAACAGATTTGTATTTGCTTCATATTTAAAGTATGATACATCATTATAGTGTTAATTATAATTTGAAAAAAAAAATTCAGCTTGAAAATTCAGTGTATAAATATTCTACGGTTCTTATGTTTTTTTTAAAAAGAAGAAAGATTCAGTTTAAGGTACTAATCTTTTTTTTTATTAAAAATACAACTACAGATGATGCTAATGGTTTTAGTAATTTTGATTTACAACAGCTTTGGAGCAGGGATATAAGCTTGATTGTTTTCTCTGGCAATTCTTATATGAATAGAACTAAATGTTCATGAGTCAGTGTAGTATTCATTAAGGTCACTGTTACAAACACTGTTTCACCATGCTTTATAGCCTTCGATAGTGCCAGGCTGTTTTTGGCACTGCTAGTACACATTTCTATAAATTATCAAGTTGGGCCCCCTGCCAGTCTCTACATGTCACCTGTTATAATTTAAAAACAGTTTACAATTTGAATGCTTTGATCAACGGGTTGTTGATAAACACAGTGACTCCATTCCTTCTCCACTTCATTTCAAACCATATTCGTTTCATACTGAAATGTTTACCAAGGGTACCACCTAGTTTTTATCTCTGATTTTCTGTTTGTTTTTTTCTTATTTAGTTTCTTTCATTGCTTGTAAGTTGTTTCACAGAAATGCACGTTTATTTTTTTAATTTATTTTTTTTGGTTAAAGTTGTGCAATTATTGCCACTCCCTTTGTTTTGCAGGCCACTGTAAAAAAAAAAAAAGTTTTGTTGCTATAATTTACAGTCCTTTTTGTTACAAATTCGGATGAAGTTTGCATCTTTTAAAACATTATTTCTCTTTGTTTTGTACTTGACATATTACTTGTGGTCCTTACAGTGTTCCGTCACCCGACCACTGATGCCTGGCGAAAACAGCCAATTACAGAGAAGGAAAGACGAAGACGGGAAGAAGAGGAATTGTATCGGAAGAAACGATTGGTACAATTTTCATTAATATCATAATTCCTGGTTTTTTATCTTATAATTGTGGACAGTTTTACAAGATATTATATAGCATCAGTGAGCCGGTGCTACTCATTTTAACATTTTTCTACCAGAAAAATACCCATATAATCTAAAACAGTATAGAAATTATTATCGACTACAAGTTATTTTTAGATGGTGAATCACAGTGTGTGTTTAATATAAATCAGTTCATATGATTGAGTTATACATGCACATGTTGGCAAAAAAACAGAAATTATTTTTCATATACATCATTTAAGTTTTTTAATAGTTGTAGGGTATGGGGGAGGTTGTCAAAGTTGTGTGTCCATACGACCAAACAGTAAAAGGAATATCCATTAGTAACAACAAATTTATAACAGATTTTCAACCCCTTCAGTTAAGAAAATGTTCATGGCAAAATCCAGTTGGAAAAAACATTGTGACACAAGTGATTTATGTTTTTAAAAAGTTTTTATATCGAGCCGATATATTTTAACATGCTCATATACCACGAAGGTTTCGAGCATTCAAGGCATTTTGATTAACATTTGTAGTTATTTAATATTTTTATGGTTGTTATGTGCCACTTAACACTGAATTGTAATCATTATTTGACTGAAAATCTGTAACACTGATTTATAAGGTTATGGTACCTATCTCGTTCACATCATGTGACTATGATAATCTGTAACACTGATCTATAAGGTTATGGTACCTATCTCGTTCACATCATGTGACTATGATAATCTGTAACACTGATCTATAAGGTTATGGTACCTATCTCGTTCACATCATGTGACTATGATAATCTGTAACACTGATCTATAAGGTTATGGTACCTATCTCGTTCACATCATGTGACTATGATAATCTGTAACACTGATTCACATCATGTGACTATGATAATCTGTAACACTGACTTCCTTTGTTATTCAGGAAGAGTTATATGAGGAGGAGAAGCAGCGTAAGATCCAACAAGAAGAGGCCGACCAGCGCGCCAGAAAACACTCAGATTTCTTTACGTAAGCACTGAAATTATTTTACTTGGGCCATGGTTTCGAAAGCAAAATTGTTAGCTCTAACCTAATCAAGTCATATAAATTGTCTGTCACTTAGTCATTTCCTTCATTTTATTCTGTACAGTAATAAAAAAATAAAAAAATACTGGGTATATATATTTATATATATATACTGAGACTGCTGCTAATCTCATTGATAAGTTAAAATAAAGACAGTTTTTACCGATCACCTCACATATTGTCTTGGCCCTTATACATGTACATCACCTTACATTAGTGAAAAACTATAGCACTACAAGATTCTACTTTTCATCAGTGGAAAATATTTCTAAAAGATTATTTAATGATGCCGATATGTTTTAAGGCCGGTTATGCTGTTCAAATATTTACTGTATTAATTTATAATAATCTGTAAAGATAATGCTGTTGATTTAAGTTGAATTTTGAATGACCTTGAACTTTGAGCAAAACATTCATTTGCATTAATTTTCTAACAAATATATCTTCAATTTTTTTTTTTAATTGATAAACCATAAAAACAAATTGTGGCTGTTACCGATATGGTATTTGTAAATAAAATATTTGTTAATTTTCAAAAAAAATAGTTTTGTTCTCGAGTATAGTATGTATTAAACCTGTCTTTTGTTTTCTTTCTAGACCTAGTCAGAAGTCTCCCATCCCTCTCGACCGGTTTGACAATGTGCAGCCCGCGCCAGGCGGAGGATTGACTGTACCGCCAGAAAGACGACGCGGATTCCAGATCCAGGGCAAGGCGAGGGCGCTGTACAACTTCACGGCACAAAACCCCAGGTAAGCTATTTGGGCTGTCTGTTCAAAACAGGGATTATAGGCCACTGAAAATTGGGAGAACGATTGTTTAGTTTGCATGTTGCTCGCGCAAATCTAATTTTGCATAACCTATTTTTTGTTTGTGCAATATTTGATGCACCATTTATTTGGATATAACTGGTTATGCAAAAAGGAAATGGGTCACCTGGATTTATTTCTGTGTAATCGATAAATGGGCGACACAGATTTATTTCTGTGTAATCGATAAATGGGCGACACAGATTTTCAAATCTCAGAGGCCTGGATTAGTGGTTAGTGAGAGATAAATCCACATAGTGATTTTAACCCTGCTTATTGTGGCCCAGTAAAACTCACTTTGAGATGCAGAAGCCATTGAAACCATTTTTAAAATCAGTCTCCACAAGTCTTTATCTGTGCTACCTGCTAAAAACATTTTTTTGGTGGGTTGCAGTGATTTTAATTATTAGTATGACAATTGGAAGACACCAATTTTAACTTGAATTGAAATAAGGGGCTTATACCAGGTAGCAAATCTTTACAGCAGTGGCCCACGAAGATGTAACATTGGACAGCATGCAGAGAGTTAAAGCTAATGACTTTTCTACTAATATTGTCACTGTTTTCCGTCTTGATATTATAATTATTTTTGTTTTTCTATTTCAGAGAGCTATCACTGAGAAAAGGGGATATTGTTTATTTGCTGCGACAGATCGACAAAAACTGGTTTGAGGGCGAGCGGTATGGAGTGGTGGGACACTTCCCTGTTAATTATGTTGAGGTTTGTTGTTCACAAATACTTCATGAAAGGTCATTTATTGTTAATTTGTTAAATTGTTCTGTAGTTAATATCTTAAAACTATGCACATGGTCTACAAACAAAACCAAAACTGAATTTATCTGACAATACCATAAGCTTGTACAAAAGCAGTTCAGGAGATATTTATTTTTAAAAACTAACTATGACATGATTCTGTTTCACAATATAACAGCTTACATTTTCATAAAATAAGACTTATGGTGTAATTTACAATTAATATTAAGGAAACAACTTCAATTATTTCTGATGACTTTTGTTTATAGTAAAAAATAAAATAGGCCTACAGAGAAGTTGCAATTCAATTAGATTTACCCTAAATTTATTAACTAATATATTTGTGATTGTTGTTGACCAATATTAATTTTAGGCATTGATCAATTTCCATTTTAGGTGTTGACTTCAATTGAAGCTGCAAAGATGGCTGCCATGCAGTCTGAGGGACAAGCTAAGGTCAAGTACAACTTCACAGCACAATCCACAGTGGAACTGTCTCTCAGAAAGGTATCATAATTGTTTTATTATTGGGGGTTTTGTTGGTTTTTCTCATATGTTTATTAGAACAAATTTTAGAACATTTGATAAGGCATAATTAGAAATTTGTTAAACACTTGTCCATTATGTAGTTCAAAAGACTACATAATTGTTAGAATATCTGAATCCAGTTTGCATCAGGATTCAATCCAACATCAAACATCTCAATCCACATGGATTCATCTGAAATATTTCCTATCATTTATGAAATCTAAAACTAATTTCTTGAATGTTACTAAACGAAGTAAAGAAATATATTAATGGTAACAAAAAATGGTCTAGTTCTCAAGCTTCAATGAAAACTGACTCCAAAAGTGTAGCACACATATTTATCCAATTAATCTTGTAAACAAGGTCTACAAACAACTAAGATCATTCAACAACCTACTTGAAAATGTTAGATACTAGTACGTAGTTATGAAACTCAATGTCTACAAACAACTAAGATCATTCAACAACCTACTTGAAAATGTTAGATACTAGTAGTTACGAAACTCATGCCAATATTATACATTTTGTAACAATCACTAGTAAAAACCATGATTATTTTCAATAGCACATGAAATGACTATTGATGTTAGAAAATAGTTGAAGACTGGTTTAATGGAATTTGGAAACATTGAGGATAACCACATGACTTCATCTCGACAAATTGTACAAATGCTGGCACATGTCATGGGAATAGAAATCAATGATTCAATTTCCAGAATATTTAGTAATCAATACTTCATAATTTGTAATACATGCATTCTTCTCTATCTGCAATCTACTATTAAAACTTTGTCTTTATATTTGTTTTCAGGGTGAATTTATTGTTTTGCTGCGAGCAGTTGATGACAACTGGTTTGAGGGGAGGATCGGCAGTCGACAGGGAATCTTCCCCATGTCGTATGTGGAGGTGATTCGGGAACCCAGCACACCGCTAGTGACCCCAGCACCGTCCGTCATCACAACACCGATGACAGGTAGAGGTCAGATTAACATTTAAATACTAAGAATGTCTCGCGTGGCCATTTTTCTGGCATTCTTTTTTCTTCACTTGATGACATTAAATCAGAAACGGTTTTCCTTTGTGACGGTTGTTTTATCAGTCATTTTCAAAATTATTTAGAAAATGCATTCTTAACCTTTTCTGTCTATACTGGTTTTCACAAACATTTGTCCCCCCCCACATAAAAACCCCACCCCAAACCCACCTGGTACTGCTGGTTGAGTAAGTGGAAACAAGCTAGTCAGATAGACACACTGGCTTTACAAAGGCAACTTTGAAGATGTGAGACTCATTGCCATGGTTGGATAATATTGTCGTTTTCGTTGAAATTGAGTGACATTGCCAAGTTATTGGATTGGACTAAAAGAATAAATTTGATTTTGACTCTGAAGTGCTGGTTTGGATTTGCCTTTAAAAAAAGAATCTTGAAAAATATTTTTAAAATGGTCTTCAATAGAAATAAAAGGTACTGGAATTTAATCAATTTTGGACCGACATTGCTGTGGTGTGTATATGCAGTTTGATTTATGTACCTTTTACCTTTGTTATGCTTATCAACAACATCTTCTTTACTACTTCTCTAGGCACACCAGAAATGCTGTCTCCCATCAGCATGGATGCCCCTACACCGCCCCCGCAACCGTCACCCAGTGCCTTCTCGCAGCGCTCGCCCACCAGCCTGTCATACGGCTACCGGCAGACGAGCCCGAGTGCGCTCCGATCTCACACCAGTCAGCTGTCGCCCCAGTACGACTTGGATCCACGCCCGACCTCACAGCGTACGCAGCAGAGTCCCACGTTCGGGCGGAAGCAGACGTCGCCAGTGAGCACGGGGACGAGCTTCACATCTCCATCGAACCCCATTCGACATGGATCCCCACGCCCGACCTCACAGCGTAGCAAGAGTGCCTGCGGAGCGATCTCGCCAGTCACTAGGGAAGGCTTTATTATCTTCACCGATGTATCACAGACTACAGGAGCAAGGTGCCCGATGACGATCTGGCCCTCACTAGGTAAGGGTTTATTATCTTCACCGATGTATTACAGACTACAGGAGCAAGGTGCCCGATGACGATCTGGTCCTCACTAGGTAAGGGTTTATTATCTTCACCGATGTATTACAGACTACAGGAGCAAGGTGCCCGATGACGATCTGGTCCTCACTAGGTAAGGGTTTATTATCTTCACCGATGTATTACAGACTACAGGAGCAAGGTGCCTGATAATGACTTGGCACCAACTAGGTGAGATTTTTATAGTTTACCAATGTGTTACAGACTACAGGATGATGATGATTAGGCAGCAAAGTGCTAGATGACAGTTTGGCACTTACTAGGTGAGATTTTAGTCATTCTGTCCACTGCTGTATTATGGACTACAGGACGAGGTGCCTGATGATGATTAGGCAGCAAAGTGCTAGATGACAGTTTGGCACTAACTAGGTGAGATTTTAGTCATTCTGTCCACTGCTGTATTATGGACTACAGGACGAGGTGCCTGATGATGATTGGGTATCTTCTTTATTACCGACTATATGAGCAAAATACATCAAGTTTTGGCTCCATTCTTTGTGCAGGTACCGAGCTGTTTATGCCTACAAGCCACAGAACGAAGATGAACTAGAGCTACAGGACGGAGATGAGATATTTGTGATGGAGAAGTGTGACGATGGTTGGTTTGTGGGAACCTCGGCCAGAACAGGGCAGTTCGGAACCTTCCCAGGCAACTACGTACAGCAGATCTGATCAGAGGTTGGATATTTAAACAGTTTCATATATTATCAATTATATTAAATTTAATGTTCAGCAGCATATACAAATTAGTATTGGACAAACTCTAAATGATGTTATGAGAGACACGAGTACTTCCAAATATGCAAGAGTTTCCAACTAATCCAGATAGTTCATCCTGTTCAGGGTTAACTAAAGGTAGTGTAAATTTTGTGATTGTTGCTTTGAATAAACTAACTGATTCCACTTTAAGAAAATTTGCTGCCTGTTTTTGAGATGTAGCTGATCTATATTAAAATTAATTAATAAGTTTTGTTTTAAAAACATTTATTATATCCAAACTAGACAGTATTATCGTTTCATGAATTGGTATGGAATGAAAAAAAGAAAGAACACACTGGTTTTGTTTAACGACACCACTAGAGCACATTGTAGTATGGAATGATTCATGTATGTTATAACTTAAACATCTTTAATAACCCTTGGTTGTTTTAAATCTCTCTTAATAATTCAAGTGTTTTTGATTTTTGAACAGAAAACACCCGATTAGGTAAGGACATCATCAGTGGAGTGATTGGAAGCTGGACACGACTCGAATGTTTGGTGCAGCCAGCAGTGCTGTGTGTGTGGGTGTTTTCTTCGTTACGTGTCGTTACGTGTTACACGCTCCTCATCATCTCACCTCATCTGGGGCCTGTCTGATGTCGGTTAGTCCTCTTCTACTACAGAAATACAAGAAATAAAGACACCAACAGAATACATTCAAGCTGACAGAGCACAGTAGCATTTATCACTGGTTAGACTACACAGCCTGCGCTTGCCATATGATGGGTCTGTGGTGTTATTTGTCCATAAAGGCTGCTGAGATCCTCTAGCAAGGAGAACAAATCCAGTTGATGTTCAGACAGGTCAATGAAATGGTGCTTGTCAAGTCTTTGTTGCTTTTGTCGTAGGACTATATCATCCAAACTGTTAGATTGTCATTTTCTTCACAAGACAAAATAGTATTAGGCTTCATCCAAATCTGGAATCTTCAAGCGTTAGAGAACAAACTTAACAGACAAGCAAGGAATTGAAAGAAAAAGAAAGTTATAATAACAAGGGGGAGATAACTGCAGTTTAAAAAAGGAGCTTGAGGACCAAGCACACAACTGAAAATCTTCTTGAGAGTAGTTTTCATCACAAAGGATATAACCTTGTTTACAAACAAATAATACTCGCTGGGAAAGGATCTGTTTGGATATTATCCAGTTACATTTGCAGCACCATCTTCTTGCATTAGTTTTCTTTCAGAAGCTGCCCTTTTGAATGCAATATACTGGATAATGTATCCTAGTTAGTCTGTTATATATTCATTGCATACATACACTGTGATAACAATTAGTTGTGTAAATATAGTGGTACTATTTCTTCAGTGGTAGTGCAAATCGCACGTATGTCAACATGTATATTTCTGTCAGCATGTACTTAGTGGTGTCAACATGTTCTACATCACTGTTAACATGTTATGCATCACTGTCAACATGTACATCACTGTCTAAATGGATCGGATTGTTGATGCTTTAAGAAGTCATGTGGACAACTACGCATCATGAACACAAGTCAAGTCGAGAAGCATTCTAACACCAGCCATGAAAATCATGTTGTACTAGAAGTATGCACACATACACTACATGAAGTGTTTTAGACTCCTACAACTGCTTTTTGACGGTTCTATCTGGCCTCTTTAACCCATTTATGTTGACATCTATGCAGGGATACTGATGCAGTATTACAGGAACAGAAATTCTATTTGCATGCCCCTAGCCATTTAAAGTTCAGGTATGGCTATCTGGGACACAGTCCCTAGCAGTTGTCAGTAACTGTCTAGGACAAAGTCTAGCATTAGTGTCAATTAAAGGACATTAGCAGAGACATCTTATGTAACATTCAAAGTATTCAGACAATAAAGAAATAATAATAGTACATTGTTTGAGTCCACTGTCCATTTATGGACTAAGCTACTGCAATTGTAAAAATAAGACTTTTTGTTTTATACAAAGGTCATTTCTTTATAGTTTTTGTCATAATCTGAAATCTAAAAAGCAGTTAAGATTGAAAAGAAATGTTGTTTCTAGATATACTTTCTTTTTGTGTGAAGATTTTGTATCAGTTGTTTCTGTCGTCTTCGGTTTCACTTAACAATAAAAATATTTGTTTCTAACATTGATCAATCTGTAGGGAAAGACAATAGTATTTCCAGATATTAGTTATAAAGAAAAAGCTTAAGAAGGTGGCATTTACATCCAGGTTAACAAATAGAAAGCTGTATGCTTTGCATACAAAGCTAAAACAGTTCCTACTGTAGACTAACTAGCATTATTTCATCTGATGGTTTTGGTCTTTATTGTTGCTGCCAGATTGTCTAGTCTGTACCACTATTCAAGGAAAATTTTGAAAAAAATGTTTTTACCTCAAAGATCAAAACAAATTTTAGTGGCTAATAATGATAGTGATAGCCATTTAATCAGTGCTCTAGTTAGTACAGTTTGGTTGCAAAAACAATTCAAATACCAATTAACAGTTCATACAGTGAATTTCCAAATGTCTGTTATACAATTAGTTTTGTATTGACGAACTTGTACATTATTTTTCAGGCTTTCTGCCAGAAAATAATTTGAGGGTATGTAATAAAAACAGAAAATAAGAGCACCTACTGGGTGCTTATGGGTCTGAAATCTTTTCGGATTGGACCGTGCAGTCATATACTTTGACAAATTATAAACAGCAGTTCTCAGACTATAAATGTATTCATTAATTTCCAAGATGTTAGGGTACATCATTTGACCCTTTGTACCCTCTGGCGAAAACCCTGTTATTATTAACTATACTACACCAATATACAGTCCACTTGTCCACTGATAGAATCGGTACTTCTCATGCTTGTAATTATTTTGAGCATAAGAAATTAGGGAGTCGTTGAACAATGAATGGTCTTGTTTGGCTTTCGTCTCTGTGCCTTCCAAGTACAAACACAAATATTAGCATAATGACTGTATAATGAAAGAAAGTTAGTGTTGTGAATATAGTGTTGTTCTTTCCCTTTTTTGTTATAGCCATATCTTTAGATTATTGCTTTTGTTATTTTCTGTTGCTTTTGTTTTGTATTTCATGCATGGTTGTCAGAAGTAGACTTGTTAAAATGTAATGTTGTGCATACATCCAAATCATTTAAATAAATATTGTCATATTTTATTTATTAATATGGGTTTAATATAATACTATAAATATCTGGAGATATATGCTGTACTATATAAAAGTGTTTGTGACGAATTGTAAATTATTGTGAATATTGTATATGCCATATTTTATGGAGAGTTTTGTAAAATTCACTGCATGCTAATATATCATGTTTTGATATGATCGCAGGCTTTGTGAATGGTGTTGATGAATAAATTTCACGATGGTGCTAGTTACAAATATAAACTTAATATGGTCTTTTCTTAATGATCTCCAGAGTATGTTCAGAGCAGGCAGATTATTTATACTTGATGCAAAAGGGAGATAATTTACAGTTGGTGCATCACTTGCAGTTGTTGAAATGCTAAAGGTAAAGGTAATTAATTATTACATCTAACATATTAACTGGTAAATTTCAAATAATGGATTAAAAATTCTTCTTTTTAGTTAGTAGGCATTTCAATACACTTGCTGTAAGTTTGTCTTACACATTTAGTTCTTAATATTGAGTGCACTTTAAACCAAATGCAAGCTAAAATTATTATTTAGTTTCAAAAGCATTACATGTATATATGCACATGAAAATTTTGCTGTAAAAAAAAAATTCTGATTTGAAATCGGATAATCAATTTATTAATAGACAAAACGTTTTGATTTTGATTTGTTTTTGTTTTTCGATTATTATAAAGAGTAAATTGCTCTTCAGTCTGGTGGTCATTGAGAAAGACGGGAAACATTTGGAGGTGTTTGTTTTATTTATCCCGTATTGTGTTTTCAATCGACCCGGAGTTCTCTTCCTCTAGTTCACTGTATCTCTGTGTTATAATACGTGCCCCACTTATTGCCGACTCCTTCACAACCACCTGGTTGTTGCAGAAGGGGGCAAAATGTGCATACTTTTTGTTTTGTTTTTGTGAATATATATGTACTTTTTCACAAGCTTTTTCTCAGATATGCATTACAATGCATTTACAAACATTTTAATTACAAAGCTTGTGAAAATTTCACAAAGCTAACTATTAAAAAAAGAAAAGAAAATACTGAACAAAATATATAAAAAGGAACAGGTTGTTTTTGTACAATAATTTATATAATTAACATTTATAAAATGTTTATTTGATATTAAGTTTATGAAATTCAAAATTGCATTTATTTTTTTCACATCACAAGGTTTGGTCTACCAAATTATTATTATTTTTTTGTCAGTGGAACTACTATTTAAAAAACCCATTTATAATGTTTACACAATAAAAGTTTACCTGCAGATTTTAAATATTTTTTAATACAAATGTAATTCTTTTTTTGTTGTTGAAACAATGCATTCAACATGATACAAACTATAGAGTATTAACTTTGATATCTTACGGCTGTTAAGTCTATTTATATATCTGCGAATTAAGAAAAGAAGTTACTAGTCTCTTTTACTGTGGCACATGACCATTCTGTGACCTAGATATAGTTTTCACGATTAGTAATTCCACTCCAAATGTTTCTTCTCTCTGAAAAGTCTTGCAGTTCATTCTTTTTCCATACATTTACCCTGGCATAAAATATTGGTCACCGATATGCACATAATAAACTCCTGCAACAAGTCTATTGTGTTCATGTTTTATGGTGAATGAAAACATTTATCTCGTACTAAAGTATTTGTTACTTTGTTCTCATCTATCTACATATTTCTGTATGTACAATGTAGTATTTGTTACTTTGTTCTCATCTATCTACATATTTCTGTATGTACAATGTAGTATTTGCTAATGTATTACTGAACTGTAAAAGACTATCTACATAGTAGATTAGAATGTAGGATTTCACATGCACTAATGTAATACTGAAGTGTTTTACTAATATCGCTTAGTATGTAGGATTTCACATGCACTAATGTAATACTGAAGTGTTTTACTAAAGTGTTAAAGTCTATCTACATATCGCTGTAGGTTACAATGTAGTATTTCACATGCACTAATGTAATACTAAACGGTTAAATCTTTAAAATCTTCTCTACATATCGCTGTAGATTTACATGCACAATTGTAACACTGAACTGTTAAGCATATCGCTGTATGTTACAATGTAGTATTTCACATGTACTAATGTACTATTAAACAGTTAAGTCTTATCTACATATTGTGGTAGATATCTACATATCACTGTAATACTGAACTGTTAAGTCTATCTACATATTGCTGTAGGTTTCACATGCACTAATGTAATACTGAACTGTTAAAGTAAATAACGTGTTTACTTAATAAATAATAATAAAATCCATTCTGCTAACAGAGTAAACTCACATAAGATAATAAACTTACGTGAAGATTTTTGAACTAACTTTCATTTTCCCCTGCTATAATAACCATTATTTTCATTTCACTTATATTTGGGTTTTTTGTTTTTGCTTCTTACCCCTGCAAATTAGTGTCATATACGTAGTCAACAGCTAAACAACTCTAGAACGTAGTGGGTTTACTTTATTAACTACTCACTTGGTTTACAACTGTTGATGCATGGAGAATAAAGTTACAAGAAAATTAACTTGTGTTGTTTTTAATACACTGATTTATAATGATAGAGTTTTCTGTATTTTTCAACCTTAACAGAGTGAAGGGAAGGAAAGAAGTCTTTGTTAAACAGAATCTCAGCACATTTCAAACTCTGGGGGCCCAATTTGCAAAGCCTGCATTCAGCCCTGTCTATTTAGTGTCTATCATATGGCCTGTCTATTTAGTGTCTATCATATGGCCTGTCTATTTAGTGTCTATCATATGGCCAGTTTGACACTTGATCAATAGAGAAAAGAAAATCACCTGCCAGCTAGGGATCTGACTTCTATATTTGATCCATATGCAGGACAGTACATACCATGATTTTTGAGGGAAATCAATCCTATGACCCATCACACCTTAACAGAGTGTACCACACTGAACTACATCTGACCCTTGGCTCAATATCAGATTAACAATCGATGATGACAGATGCCATTTCTGTGTATTTGTAAGGAGTATGGCACAGCTGTTCTGGATAAACTTGGAAGCTACATGTATAGATGAAAGAATACAGCAGTCCACCAAACCAATACAAACCAACACGTACATATAAATGTTGGCCCTGCATTGGATACAACTGGTCAGGGACCTCGGACCAGGCAATTGTTAACCTGCTGTAAACTTCATAAATGGTTATTAAAATAAATAAAACTACTATATGACAGATTTTACCCCACTTGGGCAGAAACGTTATTCTTTTTCACCCAATTTGAACTTTGATAATCTTCATGGCTTCCAGTGATGAAAACAGAATATACAAGACCCACAGCAAGATGAAGAGAGTGGCACACAGGTACTTGGGTATGACGGCACCGCTGAGTTCACCCTTCCCAAACACCCCCAGAAACCGCCGTAGTACGAGAAGGAACAAGGCAATGACGGCGGCCAGTGTGTAGAGAACTACACTGAAGCCAAGAGACCCAGGTGGTACTTCGAAGTCTTTACCCTGGAAAGTAAAATAAACAGGCAATTAAAATTAACATGCTTTAAGAACATGTCTTAAAGCAAGTAATCAATTTGAATATTATCTTAAAGGGACATTCCTGAGTTTGCTGCACTTTTTAAGATCTTATCGACTAACAGACTTTTTAACGTTTGTAAATACATTTTTCTGCATAAAATATTAGTGGCTGTATATTACACGTGTTTCTGATCGGTCTAATATTTGTACTAGCTTAAATTTTATTTTATTTCCTCAAATATTTTTTCGTACGTACGAAATTATTTGAAGACAAAATCCAGTTTAGGCTTCTTACAAATATTAAGACGACCAGAAACATATTGAATATACAGACACTGATATTCTAAACAAGAACATATATTTAATATGTAAGTTTAATCGTAGAAATATTTTATTAGTCGGAAACATCTTACAATGCAGCAAACTCAGGAATGTCCCTTTAAATCAAGTAATTATAATAAAACAGAAAAAAAAGGGTTCCCATTATTGTAGAGAACTACACTAGAGGCAGTTGGTATTTCATAGTCTTTTACCTGGAAATTAAAATAAACATTTTGATACATGTAAATCAACCCCCACTGAGTGGATTCGAACCACGGACCCTCAGTATGAGAGTCCAGAGCTCTACCAACTGAGCTAATTGGGACTTTTTCACTACAGTTACTGCTAGTATGGGTACTTTATACCAATTACACTAGTACATATTCCCCCTTCAAGTGAAGCCACGTTCTGAGGCTTTGGGTCACAGGCAGTTGAACTGTTATGGGTTAAGAATACACCTGGCTGCAAATATAACAACTTCAACTAAGTGGATTTGAACCACAGACCCCCAGTGTAATCCAGTGCTCTACCAAATGAGCTAATAGGGAAATTCCCACTAGCTACTGCTAGTACGAGTACTTTATACCAATAACACTACTATACTATCTTTAAAGAAGTTGCAAATAAAATAAACATATAACAAACAAAGCAAATAATCCCATTACTGTATAGCATTACTCTGAAGGCAGGTGATACTTCCAAGTCTTTTCCCTGGAAATGAACATAAACATATAACAAACAAAGCAAATAATCCCATTACTGTATAGCATTACTCTGAAGGCAGGTGATACTTCCAAGTCTTTTCCCTGGAAATGAACATAAACATATAACAAACAAAGCAAATAATCCCATTACTGTATAGCATTACTCTGAAGGCAGGTGATACTTCCAAGTCTTTTCCCTGGAAATGAACATAAACATATAACAAAATAGTCTTCAATACACAGTACCATAGAATATATTTTATTTCATGATGAAGAATTTTATTAACATACAATACATGTATTATGAAGAGGTAATTTAAACACTTAGATGAACCATCTTTTTGACACCGGTGTCAACTCTTATTAAGAATCAAATACAACAAGCACTGGTACTGGTAAAGCAATATATGTTCTCTACCAGCCCCAACAAATGTCCATGTCGCCCAAGTTCAAAGGGCCATAACTCTGTGAAAAATGTGTAAACTTCCATGACAGTCAAACCTGATATGTAACAACATTCTGAAAAAAAGCCCAGAAAACAAATTGTCTTATTTCCTAAGTTCAAGGGCCATAATTGTTAAAATGAGTAAATCAACATGAAAGTCAAATTTGGTCTGTAACAGTACTATCTACTGAAGTGTCTTCTCCTCCAATTTTTAACACTACAAACAAGCTTCCTATAAGTACAACCTCACTTCTATAGCCACGGTCGGTCTGGGATCGATCCCCGTCAGTGGGCCCATTGGTCTATTTCTGGTACATCTGGTATGTGCTGTTCTGTTTATAGGATGGTGCATATAAAATATCCCTTGCTACTAATGAAAACATGTAGTGGGTTTCTTCTCTAAGACTTTATGTCAAAATTACCAAGTGTTTGACATCTAGCATCTCGTCCGACATCACGCCAGTCGACATACTGTACACTGTATACAGTGCATTCCCCAATTCATATTTCCCGCCATTTTGCACACGACTCACCAGAAACGTTTTTTTAAACAAGGAAACAGTTTATTTGACAGCATGCTAGCTTTTTTTCTCTTATTTTTTTTCAATGGAAAATACCGTACAATTTTGAGTTGAAAAAATAGTTTTCAGCAAGTATTTTCGATTGACAACAATGGCAGCGCATCGCGGTAATTTTCAGGGATCAATAGCTGATTGTGACAGCTAATTTGGAAATAAATTTGATAATTTTACCAACAACGAAAATAACCAAATATTGCGATATGAAACTTAGTTTGTTTTTAAAAAACATTCTGGTCAGAAAACCACTGTTATCGGGAATAATGGACATAAATACTGGACAACTGGCCACAAATATCTGTAAGTAAATTCAATTTTTTTTGCCTAATTTTAATCAATATTAACTGATCTAAAATTAAAAAACCCACGAAAATAATGCATACCGATTCAAATATGAACTTTATTTTATGTATTTATAAAACATTTAAGTGAATATGTGTGAGTAAAAATTATAAACTTGTACTCACTCAACATGGTTTTTGTCAAAAATTAATCCAGTAGTCTAACAGTTAAATAAAACAAAAGTTTAATTTCACCTCTATAGCATTCCAGTAGACAGCAGCAATAACCCAAGACAGACCAAGCCCTAGAAAGACGTTCACACAGTTACTGCCATTGATGATGCCCACGCTGCTGTCGGCCGACTTCTCCATTACAGCTGCTTTCTTGCTGGCAAACAGGTCCGGCATACTGGTTCCCAGGGCAACCAGTGTGATGGCAGTGATGCTGTCCTCTAGACCAATCAAACAGCCAAACAATCCAGCAAGGTCACCTATTAATGCAGTCAGGAAACCAATCAGAGCAAGCCACACAACAAATGCTGCCCAACCTCCGAGATAGCGTGGTGGAGGAACAAATGCACACATTATCTGAAGAAAGAAATAATTCTGTAAATTTCTGAATTTCAAAAATGATTTTAAAACAGTAACATATATGCATGGCACATAAATATTACCACCGAAAAGGTCCATAGCTAGAATCACAAACTTCACCGAACAATAAAAAAAAAACCCCAACCAGTTCCAATATGCATTATTATGTAATACTGTCATTTGGCCACAAATCTCTCATTGAAGTCCGATGTTCAGCCACTGGCCTTGCCAGAGACTGGACATAGGATAGACATGCATGAAACATGTATGGATAGAGGCACATAAATAAAATTACCTCAACCTCAGCCTTTCATTGACTGAACTACTGATGGAACCAGTGAATTACATTAAATAACATCAATTACCTTCCAGAAAAATGTGGCAAAGTGGAGGATGTAGTCAAGAAAGGTTGCATTTTGTAGGTCTCCACCATTAACATTCATAGCATTACGAAACTGAGAGACGTACGTACAATCTTCAAGTTGTAGGTAATCGAGGTTTGCCTTCGTCATGTTCAAAATCCGGGATACCAAACCATTGTATTCTAAAAACAAAACATATACTATGTTGATAATAATTTGTTTTATTACATAACACTGACTGAGATGTTTGAAAAATATCTATCAAATATTATTATTAATTACTTATACAGTGAAACCTGTCTAAACCGAATCCTGAACAAATCAGAATCCTATCAAAGTGGGCTCATTTCATGGTCCCAATTTTTCTAAATTCTCAATGCAACCCTCTAACCGGATCACGTCTAAATGAGATTAAATACTAGGCCCCCGGAGTGATCTGGTTTAGTTAGGTTTCACTGTACTACCATCATTCACTATGGTGATGATTTGTTATTCCAATACTTACCATCATCATTCACTATATGGTGATGATATCTATATTTGTTATTCCAATACTTACCATCATCATTCACTATATGGTGATGATCTATATTTGTTATTCAATTACCACCAACTGTCCTGGACGGAGAAGCCTACATAACAGGCATCGGCTACAACAGCTTGCTCTGAATGTGCATACTAGACCCTATGACCTGACCTGACTTACCATCATCGTTCACTATGGCGACGATCTATATTAGTTATTCAATACTTACCATCATTGTTCACTATGGCGACGATCTATATTAGTTATTCAATACTTACCATCATCGTTCACTACGGCGACGATCTATATTAGTTATTCAATACTTACCATCATCGTTCACTATGGCAACGAACTATATTAGTTATTCAAATCTTACCATCATCGTTCACAACGGCGACGATCTATATTAGTCATTCAATACTTACCATCACCGTTCACTATGGCGACGATCTGCATTAGTTATTCAATACTTACCATCACCGTTCACTATGGCGACGATCTGTATTAGTTATTCAATACTTACCATCATCATTCACTATGGCGACGATCTTTATTAGTTATTCAATACTTACCATCATCATTCACTATGGTGATGATAGCCTTCATTGGTCTTCCCAGCTGTGCACCTCCTGTAGTCGCCAGCAGATCAATTTGAAAACACTCATCACGTTCTGATTTCTACAAGATCCATACTGTTAAAGTTTAAATTTAAAGTTTGTTTTGTGTAACGATGCCACTAGAGCACATTGATTTATTAATCATTGGCTATTGGATGTCAAACATTTGGTAATTTTGGTAGTCTTAGACAGAAAACCTGCTTAATTTTTTCATTAGTAGCAAGAGATATTTCATATGCACCATCCCACAGAGGACAGCACATACCAAGGCCCTTGACTTACCAGTCATAGTGCAGACAGGAATCAATCCCAAACCGACCATGCATCAAGCAAGTGCTTTACCCCTGGGCTACATCCTGCCCCACAAGATCCATACAAACATGTTCCACAGAAAATAATCTCATTTTAAAGGCATATTGTCACAGACCACTGGCATATTGTCACAGACCACTGGCATATTGTCACAGACCACTGGCATATTGTCACAGACCACTGACCTATTTAATGGTCTCACAAAGTATTACCTGAACAAAAATAATTTGATTTATCCCTAAATGTACTTTATTCAACCATCTTCATAACCACCATACTCCATTTATTAATGATATTTTGTAAAAATAATTGAATTATGGCAATGTGTAACACAATACCCTCACATTAACGAAACAGATAGCTAACTAATTTCTCCTGACATTAAAGGAACGACGATGGCCAGCGGAAGTCAGTCCACAAATCTCCGAACTAATTCTCCTGACATTAAAGGAACAGCGATGGGCCAGCGGTGGTCAGTCTATAATTCATATATGAACTTGTGGATGGTGCGAGATGACCGCGTACGACTGTGTTGACGGACAGATCCGGCCTCAACCGACCAATGTCGCTGCATGACCTGCATACCTTCCTCGTGCCAGTAGTGTTTAAAAGAAGAGCCAGCAAGCTCTATCGACAGTCTTTTCTCGACCACGAAAAGCTCCGGCCAATGGCAATCCAAGAATCAGCTACTTTGTTGACCCAGCCGGTCGTTATACTTTCTGACGAAAGTAAAAGTGAAACATCCGACGATAACGTGAGGCAGATGCAGTTCCTGTGAACATTATATCCTGAACCACGATCATCCTATCAGTTAACTCTGTGACGAGAACCCAGAGAAGAACTGAACTATACCTTGTGAAATGTGTAACTTATAACCTATTAAAATCTTCCTTAAACTTGATCGATCTTCCGAGTTTATCAACCGTTGTATGAGTGTTTCACAACGCGCGCTCGTACAGCGACGACTATAAAAGAGTACTACCACTATACGAATCATCAGAGTGTCACTAACCATACGACTGGTAGTGGCACAGGAACCAATTTGGTGCCGTGACCAGGATTTTCTTCAACATGAAGGCAATTAGCAACCGAACCTAGCAACCCTCCAGCGGAAGGAAACCTCCGGACAAGTGTAGCCAGATCAGAAAGGTAAGACCATTTGTTGTTTCCTCTAGCTTCTACCTAAGTGAACCATGATATAAAGGAATAATACTAACAATAATGATAGGTTTATCAAAACTCTTAATTGTTAAGAATTGGGTTTTTTTTTCCCAAGTTTATATATAGAATAGGGAAAGCTTAAGAGACGAACAAACACCATTTAATCTTCTTTTTTTTCTTTTTTTTAAACTACAAAACAAAGCAAAATGACAGAATTGGATATAGCTGCACTATTCAGAAATTTAGGAGGCGAAATGGCTTTATTGTCCACAACGATGGACACCCACAGCGCGACACAAACGGTAATGCCGTTCCACAGTGATCCAGCGAAATCCAACGACTGGATCAAAAGTCTAGAAAAGTGTGCGACACTTTTTAACTTAAATGATCGGAATGCTTACTCCACCAGCAGAGGTGCAGTCAGCGATCACCTACAAAGATACTTGACCGACAAACCCAACAAAACATGGGCACATATGAGGGCCCAGTTAAAGTCACGATTTGGAGAAGTGACCGATGCACAGCATGCGTATCTGTTGTTGCGCACTGTTAGATAGGAACATGACAAAAGCATCCAGTTGTTTGCTGAACGACTTTTGACGTTAGCCGAAGACGCCTACGCAGCCGAAGTTGACGGAATCGACACCGTACAGAATCAATTGATAGGGTTTTTCATAGATGGGCTCGAGCACGACTATTTAAAGTTAACCGTGATGAGACAGAATCCTAATTCTTTGGGAGCTGCCGTAAACGCGGCGATGGCCGAACAGAATTTGAGACGCCGTTTTAGCCTCTGACGCGAACATAACGTTAGAGCTCCAATAAGACATTTCGATAGGCCTACTACGTCGTACAACGACCGCGAGCACGCAGGTCAATATAGACCGACACCGCGGGGCGAAATGAACCGCGCATCACCGCGAAACAATGCAGGTCCTGTTCCCATGGACGTTGACCACTTTAGACCTCCTGTGACGTGCACTAATTGTCGTCGCACAGGTCATCGGGCACGAGATTGCCGATCGAGGAACAACAACCGCCAGACTTTAAACTAAGAAACTTCTCCCATAAAGAAGCCTATGGGCGAAGTAAACGAAATGAACGAAACAGTAAACCACAAACGTATCGGATAAATTTAGCCGGTAACCCCACATCCTGCGTAATGGTAATAGGTAAACAAAGATTTCGTTCTCTTGTAGACACTGGGGCAGAAGTGAGCCTCATGTGCCGCGACGTGTATAACAAACTAAATAATCCTCCAAAATTAACAAAGAAAACTGTAGACTTGCAAGGAGTAGATGGTAGCAAGTTAAAAATAATAGGCTGCTCCGAAATAGCTTTCAAAATGGGAGGTTTGGAAATTAAACACCCATTCTATGTGGTCGAGAACATTAACCGTAATGTAATCCTTGGACGGGACTGGCTCGTAAAAAACGGCGTCCGACTGTATTACGATTTAGGATGCATTAGAATCGGGAAAACTTACATTTCCCTTGACGAAGACATACACGTGTCTTCCATCGTGAGACTTACTAAAAAAGTCGTAGTCAGACCTCACACACAAACGGTGTGCTATGTGACCAAAAGCTCGGTCATACCACTTGAAGGGAAGTTCATAACAATTATCTCTGAATCAGAGAGGCTTCATGGCTTCGCAGCCTGGTTTGATGATAGGTAATTCGATAGGTAAATTATCAAACCGACGCCGGCTACCTGTAATGATAATTAACAGCACAAACAAGACCTATTGTTTAAGAAAAGGTTGTAGCATTAGCAGAATAGAACCTGCAACCAACCGGGATGTAGTTAACGTTGCAGCAGTTGTGCACGACGCTCAAGAAAAGAGCCCAACTAAGATAAATTACCAAAGTGAACTAAACGTATCACCGGAACATAAAACCGTGATAGAACAGTTAGTGGAAGAAAATTTTGATATATTCGCGAGTAGCGATTTAGAGTTAGGACGGACTGAAACAGTCAGTATGAAAATCGACACGGGTGACCACCCCCCAATCCGACTGCGACCGTACCGAACACCCCTGAATAAACGCGCCGTTATCGATAAGGCTATTGATGAAATGTTAGATGCGAAACTCATACATAGATCCAGAAGTCCCTGGAGTTTTCCGGTAGTCATAGTAGATAAGAAAGACGGTACAAAACAATTCTGTATAGACTTCTGAAAATTAAATTCCGTAACTCGACCCATCTCATACCCATTACCGATGATTGATGACATTCTGGCTTCTCTGGGAAAAGCAAAATATTACTCGTTAGTCGATTTGAAATCTGGTTATTTCCAAGTAGGAATGGACAAAAATGACATGGAAAAAACCGCATTCGCATGTCATCGAAGTCTATTTGAATTTGCAGTAATGCCGTTCGGATTGTGTAATGCACCATCAATATTCATGGCATTAATGAACACGGTACTACAAGATTGCGAGAAGTTCTCAACCGCGTACCTTGATGACATACTGATATATTCCGAGACGCTCGAAGAACACCTGAATCATCTGTAATGCGTGTTTGACCGCTTACGTCAACACAACTTGAAACTGAAATTAAAGAAATGTAGTTTCCTAAAGACAGAGACCAAGTATCTTGGTTTTGTGATCAATAAAGACGGGGTGAAACCTGACGAGACAAAAACTACCGCAATAGCAGCCATGCTTCCCCCTACAACTGTAAAAGAAGTCCGCTCCTTCATTGGAATGTGTAGTTGGTACCGCCGATTCGTAGTCGCATTTTCCCAGGTAGCTGAACCGATAGTAGCGTTAACAAAGAAATATGCAAAATTTAACTGGACTACCGAATGTCAAATAGCATTTGAATCCTTGAAAAAGAGCTTATGTGCTATACCGTTGCTCGCTTATCCCGATACGAACAAACCATATGTTTTGTACACAGACGCCAGTCAGTCATGCATAGGCGCATGCCTAGTACAACAATGTGACGAACAAACCGATAAGACAACGCCGTGGGCGAACAATGAACGTCCCATATATTTTCTGTCACACAAACTTAGTGACACCCAAACCCGCTGGTCAACAATTGAACGGGAATGTTTTGACATTCATTATGCGCTTCAGAAACTAGATCATTACCTGCATAATGCAGAGTTTACTATCCGCACCGACCACAAACCACTGAAATACCTGTTAGAAGCACCCATGCAGAACAAGAAAATCCAAATGTGGGCCCTGGGCATCGCCGGCTATAATTGTAAGATAGAGTACATACCGGGAGGTGAGAACACATGCGCCAATTTATTATCACGTGCACAAACTAATGCCGCAACCGCCGCTAGCGACACTGAATCAGTTAATGATGTTAGTAACAATACCCTTCAAATTGATGCACTAAACTCCAACCGTTTCGAACCAAAACAATTTGCACGCTGTGAAATAAACTTACACGATTTGCCTGATGAACCACAAGTGACCGCCAATGGTTTAAATATGACTGATGAACAAAGTAATGATCCAGACATTGTAAAAATCCTTAAAGGTATTACCAACGGGACACTTAGCAAAAGCGAACAAACGAAATTCCTGGTAATTGACAAAGTGTTGTATTTCCTCTCTAACCCGAATGACGAACCCGTACTCCGGCAGTACGTACCACAGCATTTACGAGAACGAGTAGTCCGACAACATCATGACGAATTAGGACACATGGGAATTGATAAGACGTTCGACGTCATCAAGGCAAAATACTATTGGCCCAACCTGTACAAGGAATTATACAACTACGTAGGTTGTTGCATAACCTGTCAAGAACGCGTGCTTACAAAACAGAATGCACCCGCACAAATAACTGACATGCCCCATTATGCTTTCGCGAAGATAAGTTTAGATCTCAGTGGTCCGTACCCACAAACCCTTTCAGGTAACAAGTACATCATCGGATTCGTTGATCATTACTCCGGTTGGCCCGAAGCCTACCCAATGAGAGATAAGTCTGCACAGAACGTTGTACACTTATTAATAGAAGAAATATTCCCCAGATTCGGTTGTCCTTTAGAGATCGTAACCGATAATGGTACCGAAAATATAAATCGTGTAATGAAAGAAACACTGGCCGCGCTGAACATACACCACATAACGACGTCATATTACCACCCGCAGAGTAACGCAAAAGTAGAAAGGTTTCACCGCACTCTTCATGACGTGTTAGCCAAGAAAATTAAGGATGACGTAACAACATGGGACGTACACCTTAATCAAGCCCTAGCAGCCATACGATTCAATATAAGCGAGAGCACGAAATTCTCACCGTACTACTTGATGTATAACCGCGATGTAGTACTCCCTCTCGACAATCTTTTGAGACCCCGCCGGAAATACATGGGAGAAGACTCCCACAAAATAGCATTAGAAAATCAACATAAGCAATTCGTGTTGGTTCACCGCCGTTTGAAACACGCAAAAGAACGCCAAGCTTCCCGAATAAATAAAGATGTCAAACCGGTAACAATAACAGTGGGATCGCCAGTATATTACAAGAAACACCAGCGACATAGCAAGCTGGAACCAAAATGGCTACCATATTACCGCGTAGTACAGCAGACGTCACCAGTCACGTTTACAATTCACGATCAACTGACGGGCACAGAAACAAAGGCCCACGCCGAACACTTACGTCTAGCTACTCTGGATGAATGGGATCTACCCAAAGCGACAGGTCGGAAAACCGAGCGACCAACGAGATGGAAAACTTACGTCATGCCACCAGAATCCGAATCCGAATCCGACACTGATAGCCTCCCCAAAACAAATCGCGAAATGCTAACCCAACGACTACGCCGCGAACGCGAAGATTCCTCATCGGAAGATGATATTCCCCTTATGGAATTACAGAAAAGAATACGCAAACGACAACGTAAACCAAAACCGCCAAGCACAACGTCTGCCGCCGATTCAGACGACATTGTAAGCGCGTCTAGCAGTGAGACCGACATGGACGTTGAAAGCATCAACGAAATTGCTCGCCGTACCGAGACGAAAAAAGACACGGAATCTAAACCGGACAAAGCGATAAGAACGCTATTGGCCGCTGTATGGACGGCACTAAAATTAATGTAAATTATGGTATCGTGACACAGTCAAGTGGACCCCATAAAGCGCGATAGCATACCGAAAATAGTAGGACATTTTAGTAGCCGCGTGTAGGCAAGAAATAGATTGTAGTTATTAGGAGGTACATAAATATGAATATGGGAAGTATTCAAGGAACCCAACCGCCGATGGCAACGTATCGAGACGATGTATATGATTTGATGTAACCTATTAAGCCATCCGCCGTAGGGATGTAGACCGGACGTGCAAGATTTATTCGCAAATTAAATAGCTTAGAGAATGCTATTATCGTGACGATAATTATTCTGCAAAATAAGCAGACGCGTGCCTACAAACCGTATCTAAAGTAATAGATTGATGTGGTAACCGACCGTCGAGGGCGAAGTATGTATATATAATAGAAAGAAAGACAAACTAACGAGTTTTCTTTTATACTTCCAGATAATGGAAGCCAACACACTATTCCCGACCTTGCTATGATTCGCCTACCTTAGTATCGTGACCGGTTTTAGTATTAGCGATAATGTCGTATTTAACAAGCTTAACCCTGTGACAACCACGAGATCAGGTTGGTTGGTCACTTTTGTGAGTGATTTATCCCTGGATGACAAGTATCTCACACGTCTTAATGACGACATACAAACAGTGGCCATACTAAATCAGAATTACCTCACACTGCATACCAAGCGAACACACACCAGTATTTTCCGACTTTTTAAAACATTGAAAACAAACGTACTCGCGTTGGAACGGGACCAACGGAAACTAGTAATCACTTTTTCAGAGTACAAAATATTACGTTCGAGACATCAACGTTCACTACTTCCATTCGTGGGAGACGCTTTGAGTTTCTTATTTGGGACAGTTTCCGAAAAAGACCTCTCTACGATTAGAGGAAATGTAAAAATTCTAGCAAGAAACCAACAAACTATTACCCACGTGGTAAAAGAAAGTTTGTCTATATTAAACGTATCAAGAATCCGTATTTCCGAGAACCGACATGACATAAACGCACTAGCAACAAATTTACATAAAATAGACGCCGCCTTAAGAAATGTAACAAAAGAATTCGAATTGCGTATGTACGAATTAGAATTCTATATCCAATTGTATTTACAAATTGATGAAATTATAGGTGAACTTAGAGAAATAATTAATGCCATGGCATTTTACCTGGACCATTTACAATTACAGTTAAACATGTTATCACTATCGCATTTATCGCCAGCGACTATTACACCGTCTAACTTAAGAAGATTGTTATTAGAGATTTCAGGACATTTACCCGCCAATCTAAAATTAGCTGGAAATCCAAGCAAACAATTGTGGCAGTGCTATAAATCCCTCACCTGCGCACCAGTGTTAGAAGAAAAACATATTTTAGTGATCATTTCCATTACATTACTGGATGTCGACGGCACATTTGAATTATATCAAATACATAACTTGCCCATGCCAATAAAACAATCAACAACCAGTTCGAACCAACTCGCCCATTTAACCGCACAATATCAGTTAGAAACGCAAGCAATAGCAGTCAACTCCGACAACACTCGCTATATTCTGTTAACAAACAATGAACTGGAAAGATGCGCCGAAAATAGTCCGTTAAACAGCGTTTGCGAAATTCAGAGTGCTATTTACCCAATCAATCTAAGCCATCTATGCGTGATCGCGCTTTTCAGGCATGATAATCAAAATATTAAAACACACTGTCAGACAACCATTCGGATAAGTAAATTACCCATTGTGGTACATCAAAAAAATTGTTTTTGGCTCGTCTCGTTAGCAAAACCTTTGAGATTTAAAATTGTATGCCCCGGTAAACACCTAACCAATGACACACAGATACTCAACCCACCTTTGGATGTGATTAATGTCAACCAGTTGTGTTCAGCAACAAGTGACTTGTTAACACTATTACCTTACTTCAGCAAAATGTCTGATTTCCAAATCAGTGACGAAAATGCAAATTACTTGAAACACTTCAAGGCCGTTCAGTTTAAATTATGGAAACCGCTACATGATAAATTCCCAAAACTGAACCTCACCACATTACCTCCTAAACTTAAAGCACTACAAAATGTCCCTATAGGTGACCTCATCAATCAGTTGTCGCAACTAGAACCAATACTAACCGATTTACATAGACCACTTTGGCCATATATGATAGCACTGATAGTCGTCATTTTCTTATTGGCAACACTAGGTTGCATTTTTAAGCAACGAAAACAATTAGTTTACTGGTTCACGAAAGGTAGAAGTAAAAAGGGAATAGCAGTGATCGATACCAACGATTATAATCTGGTGTCCACAAAGCTGGACGGCGAATTTCACGCTGAGAGAAGCACTTTACCTTCCGCACCAGTTCCAAGCTCCGAAGATAGCAGTATAGTGAGACGAATCTACCCGACGATCAACCAACCCCAATAACGGACACGTATTCCAGTACAAGGAACTATATTTAACTATTATTCAGTCCGCTGTGACGACCTATGACTATATATAAATGATTATATAATGTGCGATGCTATATATTTTCGCACAAGATGATCATGAACATTGTGTATTCCAGGGAGACGACGCAAGATGAACAAAATAACGTTTACAGTGAGGATCGATTGTGTTACTTTAATTTGGAAGATCGTTGCCTTGCAAAGATCTTTTCTTGCGGGGGACGAATGTAACACAATACCCTCACATTAACGAAACAGATAGCTAACTAATTTCTCCTGACATTAAAGGAACGACGATGGCCAGCGGAAGTCAGTCCACAAATCTCCGAACTAATTCTCCTGACATTAAAGGAACAGCGATGGGCCAGCGGTGGTCAGTCTATAATTCATATATGAACTTGTGGACGGTGCGAGATGACCGCGTACGACTGTGTTGACGGACAGATCCGGCCTCAACCGACCAATGTCGCTGCATGACCTGCATACCTTCCTCGTGCCAGTAGTGTTTAAAAGAAGAGCCAGCAAGCTCTATCGACAGTCTTTTCTCGACCACGAAAAGCTCCGGCCAACGGCAATCCAAGAATCAGCTACTTTGTTGACCCAGCCGGTCGTTATACTTTCTGACGAAAGTAAAACTGAAACATCCGACGATAACGTGAGGCAGATGCAGTTCCTGTGAACATTTTATCCCGAACCACGATCATCCTATCAGTTAACTCTGTGACGAGAACCCAGAGAAGAACTGAACTATACCTTGTGAAATGTGTAACTTATAACCTATTAAAATCTTCCTTAAACTTGATCGATCTTCCGAGTTTATCAACTGTTGTACGAGTATTTCACAACGCGCGCTCGTACAGCGACGACTATAAAAGAGTACTACCACTATACAAATCATCAGAGTGTCACTAACCATACGACTGGTAGTGGCACAAATGGTCCATAATTCAAAAAACTAAAAATGCCGAGAGGGTTGACATGGACTTCACTCCATCATGGTTCAGTTAAGATGATGCAATAGCTAGATTTGGTTTCCAACAAATGTAATTTTTATTTATTATCCAGTTTTAAAAAAATAAGTTTCTTAAATCCGTGACAGTATGCCTTTAAATATCTGATATAATACTATTATATAACTGTTCTCTTAATTTTAAAAAGTTTAAACCCAATAGAAAGGAACATTTCAGAAATTATTAAGATCGACTCTGCCCATTTAGTATTGAACACTGTGCATGCAAAGTCAGGTAAAAATGACATGTACAGAATAAAAAATTCAGGAACCCTGAGCTTTTTATCACAGAATAAAAAAAATGAAGACTCATAATTAACAACAGATGTTACCACTATACTGCAGGAGTGGATTTTTTTTTACAGGTTTTTGATACGGTATTTTCTCAATTTTTCGAACTTGCTCCACTTATTTCCAGGAAATATTTATTGCATAACTTGCATATTTCATTATTCAAAACCTCTCAAATATTAAATTTAATTTACACTACACATATTTCAGTGTTTCATTTTATGCAAAATATTGTGTGTGGCATCTTAGAGTTCTCCTATATCTGGTGATTTACTTACACTATTTTCAAAGAGTTTTATTATAATATTCTTCCTAGTCAATTGATTGTTAAACTTGAATTCTCCTATATCTGGGGATTTACTTACACTATTTTCAAAGAGTTTTATTATAATATTCTTCCTAGTCAATTGATTGTTAAACTTGAATTCTCCTATATCTGGGGATTTACTTACACTATTTTCAAAGAGTTTTATTATAATATTCTTCCTAGTCAATTGATTGTTAAACTTGAATTCTCCTATATCTGGGGATTTACTTACACTATTTTCAAAGAGTTTTATTATAATATTCTTCCTAGTCAATTGATTGTTAAACTTGAATTCTCCTATATCTGGGGATTTACTTACACTATTTTCAAAGAGTTTTATTATAATATTCTTCCTAGTCAATTGATTGTTAAACTTGAATTCTCCTATATCTGGGGATTTACTTACACTATTTTCAAAGAGTTTTATTATAATATTCTTCCTAGTCAATTGATTGTTAAACTTGAATTCTCCTATATCTGGGGATTTACTTACACTATTTTCAAAGAGTTTTATTATAATATTCTTCCTAGTTAATTGATTGTTAAACTTGAATTCTCCTATATCTGGGGATTTACTTACACTATTTTCAAAGAGTTTTATTATAATATCCCTGCTAGTCTCTTGGTTGTTAAACCTGAGTTCTCCTTCTTCACCAATGTAGTCTCCTCCATCTATAGCTGTTATGTCCTTCGTTTTCCACTTCACTGACACTGCCCCGCGAGATCCATTAATGCGCTGGACTGGAATATGCACCACCAACAGACTCTCTTGGACAATCAGATTTGGTTTCGCAAACTTTATAATACCAGGTTCTGCGCAGATAAAACAACAAACTTAATATTTGTAGGTGGAAATTTATATTTATAAAATTAAAAATTATTCTCTGAAAACAAGAAGAAGAGACTTTCATTCTGTAAATTCTGCCATTTAATTAGCTATTCTTTTAAATATATCACTCCACTAGAAGTCTGAACCAAATTGTCACCAACTACAATAAATTACTCTCCTATCTTTAATTACCGTCAGATTCCCCCCAAGTTTTGTCCAGACGCAAATCGTGAAAAAACCCAATTAGTGACACAAATTCCACATACAAGACTGTAATGGTGTCACCGATATCGACTTCACTGAGATTGCATAGGGCAAAATACATGCAGTTTTCTGCCGCCCGCCATTTTGCTTGTTTATGGAATACTCTTCAAGAGGGGTGGGTTTGTTATGACGTAATCTAACAATGTCATGACATGCACTAAGGTATAACGCACTTATCATAACATCAGATTAATTACGTCACATACTTAGGATTCCACCCCTCTTGAAGAATAGCAAAATGGCAGACAGTGAATAATTGCATGTATTTTGCCCTCGTACAGTCTCGTACGTGGAATCTGAATCACTGTAATGGTTTTTTCACAATTTATGTTTGGATAAAAAGTGGAGAAAATCTAATGGTAATTAAAGGTAGGAGAGTAATTTATCATAGTTGTTAACAATTTGGTTCGGACTTTAGTTTGTGAAGACTGTTCCAAAGAATTACTGTAACCATGTTCCAAGTTTTAGAAATGGCCAACAAAAACATCAGAAGGAATAAACTTTATAATTTTCAAAGTTAAACATCAATTTTAATTTTAAAAATAATGAAAATTCAGAAATTAAAAACCCCCCATCTCAGTCAATTTGTAGAGACCACCACAAAGAAACCCTGTATCCAGTTTCAAAAATATTTTACATAAAAACTGGATCTCTCTATTAGTTTGTAGCAACTACCCCCGATAATCATGGTATCACATTTCAGGTACGGGAAAGTACTCTTGTAACGAACCGGAAAGTACCATGGCAGTTAGTTTATTATAGCAGTAGTTTATTCTACACATTTGCATGTATAGGGAGATAAAATGGGACTTTACTATCTGTTCGTCCCTATGCAGTAGTTTATTCTAAGCATGTTCATTGTATGCATACTTTACTGTATATCCAATCCAAACTTTAGGAGAGGAGAATGATGGAAGAAATGATGTTGGACAGAGACAAACAGCCAGACTAATCGGTATCAGGAAAGGACTGTTGACGACTGTCATAGCAGCAAGAGCTAACAAAAACATTAATCTTGTGCTTATGTGTTGAATATAGTAGGATTGTACTTAAACCACGCTTGTAGCCAATGACTTCAACTAACCGTCATCGTTGATGATGGTGATCTGACATACAGAAATGCCGCCTATAGTGACATCAACACCAGGTTCTGTAGTCAGCTTAACAAAGAAGAACTCATCAGGCTCCCACTCAAAGTCATCAGTGATTGTGATGAAAACATGACGAAGAATCTGATTTGGTGCAAACTTGATGATTTCATTAAATGCCTTGTAGTCCTCGCCAGCCAGTGCAGTGCCATTGATGGTCTGAACCCTATGGAAGCAAAACAAGTTTCAGATCGTCGAGCTTTCAGTCACTGTCGAGACTGTTTTACAACAAATAGTATAGGATACGACAGAGACGTAATAAAATTGTTCACAAGTGCTTGCCTTTCTGAATATGTCATAGAAAATAAGTATTTACAAAAGTATATCTACAGAATTCCTAGACAAACCTATGCATGTCTATCTGTAAATTATTTCAAAACATATAAAACTTAGTGAATGACCCACAGTCTGGTAGTTAAAGAAATGATAAATCATACTCATAACTACATGAAGCAAAAATGTAATATCATTTAATTTGGTTCTTTTAAAAGCAAATCATGGTTGAAAAGATGATTTCATTTGTTCAACTGGACATGTCCTCTAGTGTTAGTAGTATCATTTATAGTAAAAGTCTTTTTCCGAAATTCAACACAGATGAAGAAACTATTTGAAAAACTAAAGAAAAGATGAAATTGAAGCAGAGAAAACTCTATATTTCTCTTAAGTTAAGCCACTTGAACCTGTCAGGATGTTTTGAAAGATCTATTTTTTATGACTGCGTTTCTTTTAGTGATAATTTCAAAGACTAGCTTTATGGCTAGCTGTTCTTCTGGGCCCCGTTCCACGAAGCGATCGTTGTGCTAAGATCACCTTAAGTGAACAACTACCTTATGCACTTAAGGTGATCTTAGTGCTAAGATCGCTTTGGAATGGGTCTCTGGTCTGAGTTCAGTCAGACCGAGCAGCAAAACATCCGCTAGACTGGTTTATGAGCTTCACAGTAAACAAAATGGCCACGCTGAGAACCAATCAAATAGTTTGCGAATGTTAGTGAAACGTTTGCTGGCTAAACATGGGGCTGGCGTCCATACCTGACTTGTACCGCGACATCGCGTTTGCCAGATCTGTGGATGCCAACCCTAACCATGCCCTCATCTTCCACAACCTCAACAACTGAAGCAGAGAACTCGATGACTGGTCTGATTGCGTCTAGGCCTTTGTCCTTTGCTGTACTGGGTTTACCTTCTTTAGAACCTTCAATGTTTTCATATATCTAGGCAAAAGAAAAGCAAGTAAACTTTTTAAACCATATTAAATTTTAGCAGCAAAATATAATGAATGAATATTTAAGTACATTTCATTTGCTAACATCATTTTGTGTCATTGAATATTAAACCAGGGTGTGCACTTTATGGTCGCCTGATTGCCCATGGTGAGTCAAAATAACGCTGGTCAAGTCAAAACCTTATCACATGTCCCCAGCCTGGTAACAGAAAATTTCTGCATATTGTATTATGTATTAAAATGCAAATAACTAATGTTTGTAAGAGATCAGAAAATTATTTTTTATTTTTTGTTTTCAACTGGTTTCCTATTAGTATTTGTACAACCAAACTCATATAGGACATAATAGCGACCACTTCCCCAGTCTATTGAACAGTCTAAAACCTTTCAGAATGCCTCAGCTGGTTTTGATTATATATTTGGAAAACCTCAACCACATAAATGTATTCATAGGTTCAATTGGAACCCCTAGGCCATGTCCATCTTTACTTTCCATTTAGTTACATTTGGAACAAACTCATCACATTCCACTACGCTATATTTCACAAAAAGATTTTGTTTACGAGCCTGGGGTTTTCCGAAGTTACATTGTGTTGGAACGTTTTCATTTCTTACGGTTATAATGAATCACCTAAAGGCGAATCAAATACATGTAGCACCATTCATATAGATATATTTGAAAAATGTGTCTGTGGGGTGACACCATCGCATCCCCTGCAGCAAGAGGGGGACACTCCCTCCTATCCCTTATGCCTCCACAATGTCAAATTCCTTCCAACACCCCTATGTAACCATTGCTGTTTTCTGTTTGTCCCTTTGTCTGTAGCAGTCACTGTAATGGTCGGGGTTTCTGCCAGACAGTACGAAGGGTAAAAATACAAATCTTGAACATTAATGGATGTATTTTTATAATTTTTAGAAGATTATATTAAAATACATGAAATGATGTGTCCAATTTCAAAATATTTCAACCCATAACCACCTAGTAAGGGCACAAGTTTATGGTCTGATTTGTTTTTATTACGTAACCTCAAATTATTTTCTGGCAGAAAGGCTGAAGGTTGAATGAATGAATGAATTTTTAACGACACCCCAGCACGAAAAATACATCGGCTATTGGGTGTCAAACTATGGTAATGCAAATAAAGTGATGATCAACATCAATATAAAAATTCAATATTTAACAAAAACACAGTGTAAAGAACCGTGCAAAAACACAAATATCACAGATAGATACTAACTTTTACTCTAAATTTATTTGTGCTGTATTGGCCATTCTCAAAGCGAATGTTACACCCCTGCACCACGGGGAGGTTACAGCATGCGCAGGGGCCTGAAGGTTGATTAATGGCTGATATTTATGACCAAATCCGCCCTCTTCATACAATCACTTACTTTACTGTATGATGGATTGACCTGTGGGATGAGTTTTCTGCCACCTATCATGGACCGTATGGCATGGATTCTATACCAGCCTGGACTATGTGATGCTTTTCCTATCAGTGACTTGGCAGCAATCTTAGCAGCTTCTTCTTCAGGAAGATTTGGTATGCGCCCCAAGATTCTGACACAATCAAACAAACAAGACATTTAGCAAATTTAAGATAGAAGCATTTAGAGTAATCAGTGGTTATAAATTTTGCTACAGTTATATTTTAATTTTTTTACATTTGAGAATGCGAGGAATCCCTTCCAGAATGTATGTTCTGGATCTGCCATTGGTAATTCTGTTTTGTTTAGAAACTGAACTGAGAGTGAGAGTATAATATCAAGGAGTAAATTCGTTAGCAAATCCAGTATTTAATAACCTTTGCAGTGCTTATGGTTTGAAAAGTGATGGTGAGCAAGAAACTGGTCTCCAGAAATTATGTAATAGAGCAATTGCTCCCAGTAAATATATTAACGATATCGGTGTGTGATGAGGCGAGCAGTTTTTTGCCCATGTGGAAATAGTTTTGCGCGAGCACATGTGAGCAGGAGCAATTGCTCGCGTCAAACCTTGAGGACTGCCTTTGTCTGTCTTTATATAATTTTCAGTTTAATAATAATTTTATGTCAATAAATTAATGTTTTCTTGTTCCAACCAGGACAACTGGTCAAAGGCTGTAGTATGTGCTTTCCGGTCTGGGAAAGTAGTGCATATAAAAGATCACCTGCTACTAATGGAAATGTAACAGGTTTTTTCTCCATGACTCCGTCAGAGTTAATTACCACATTTTGACATCTAATAGCCAATGATTTAATTAATCAATGTGCTCTAGTGGTGTCATTAAACAAAACAAACTTTATAAATCAAGGCTTGAACTTAAGAATGTGTTATCTAGGACAATTCTGAATCTGCCAACAACAATTTTAAACCAGTAACTTTTGCAATAAATAAAACATTTCACTAAATAATTAGTTATCTGTATGTAATAGCTTAGTTTATCTCCCCTCCTTCACAACACATACTTTTGTTACTTTCAAAAACATGTTTATATATTGATCTGTAAATGACAAAGGTTAAAAGTGCATGTGTTTTAAAAATATCAGTTTGATTTGTGACAAAAAAGTGGACAATGTGTTAAAAAAAATTAAAGTATTGCTGACCTTGGCCAGTTTCATCATATCAACAATACCATGGTATTTATCTGTTGGTCTAAAGGGTGTTATCACCGATTTATCTGGAATAATAAAAACAAGAGGATAATTCATTAATTACTAGCATTATATGAAACAAAATTCTGAAGAAAATGTTCCCTGCACACTACGGATTCTGCATACTAGAGGTATGGCACGTTTCACACAAAAAATATTAAATACTATAATATGACTCTTTTCTTTTAAATCCCAAAATAATGCAGCAAGAATTATTATTACTTTTTTTTTTACCATATTCCAGATACTTCATAAAATAAATTTAAAATGTAATAGTATTAGGTTTCTTTACTTTAGTAGAGACAAAAAGAATATTGCTGATAGAAGGAATTTTAAAAAGACAGCCTGATCAAAACTTCATGGATCAAATGAATGTATGTCTGATGACAATACTGTAAGGACACTAAATTAATTTAGTAGAGATAAAGAGATTATATTGCTAATAGAAGAAATTTTTAAAAACAGCCTGATCAAAACTTCATGGATCCAGATTACTTTAAGTTTGATGACAATACTGTAAGGTCAGTAAATTAATCATTACACATATAAAAAGATACTGTCATGCACTTGTTAGAATATCTGTTTACACACACACGTCCCCAGACCTTGCTGTTTAGTGGCAGCTGTATCACTCTGGCATCTCATTATACTCCCTTCAGACTAGTTCAACGATGGTGGTTTGTGGCCCCTCTTAACTAGCATGTGAATTTTTTTTAAAAGAAAGAAAGAAAGAAAAAAAGAAAGAAAGAAAGAAAGAAAAAAAAAAAAGTACTACAAAAGGATTAAATAAAAATGCTCAAAATATAGTAATATCTTAAATGGCTCCCCATAATTAAAGTTAGGGGAGCAATTAGTCATTCTCCTTCATTTTTTTGCCAGTGAGATCTGTGTCCCTTTCATGGACCAAACAATAAATGCCAAATTTAAGTACTTATTTGGATATGTCTGGCAAATGGCCATCTTAATAATACGTAATTTTTGTGGCAAATTTGGACAGTTATGTATTTTTACTTTACTTTACAGAAGTACTTTTGGAACACAATTACAAATATAGGCTTGAAAAACAGCCCATCCAGGCCAATGAATTGTCACAAATTCTGTTGTTCATCAATATAACTTTGAGAGAACAATCGTCTTACCCGTTTCAATAGCAATTGGTCCTGGCCATTGCTTTACATGTACCCTCTTCCCCTTGAAGTGGAAGTCCCTTTGAGCAAGGTACGCCACAAAGATGAGCAGTGGAAACATCAAGAGGGTCACTATGGCCTCCCACAGCTTGACGATTCCTGGAGATATGACGAGAAGAACGAGCGCTAGCCAGACGTAGGCGAACACGCACATAAAGCCCATCACAAGAAACACCGTGATACTCTTAACTCGTCTGATCTCACCAGCAGGTATAACTACAATGCAGATGGCCGTTATCACCAACAGATTATAGGCAGCTGTTCCTACGATAGTTCCCAGACCCATCTCGCCAGCTACAAAGTTATGGCCAAGGATTTCTATAACAGGAAGAAGGCACTCAGGGGCACTAGTTCCCAAAGCAAGAAGACTCAGATTGGCCACTGTATCATTCCAGAACTTCACTTCCAGTGTTCTCACGCCACCAGGAGCTGATGCATCATGGATGTAAATTGTAGATGTTTTACTAGTGATGTGTTCAATGGAACTCATGAAGACATCTGCGATGATGGCCACCCCTAAAAAGCACCAGAGAAGACCGCTGAAATAGAGGAATGCCCGGACACCAGTGGACCACGTGTACTCATTTATTGCTGGTATTAGAAGTCCATCTGAACATGTGTAGTTGTAGAGGTCAATGGTTTGGATCATTCTCGGTGGGATTGTCGACATTATGGTTGTAATGCTGATTGAAGTGGTATGGTGAATGAACAATAAATCACTGTAGCTTGACAATTTAGATCTTAAAGAAAAAAGAAGAAAAGTCATAATAAGGGTGTTTTCAACTTTTGATAGAAGGGAGCTGTTTAAGAAAACCAGGCGGCTATATCTAGTGAATTCAGTGAGGTACATACCTGTAAGCATGAGAAGCAGGCGGCTATATCTAGTGAATTCAGTGAGGTGCATACCTGTAAGCATGAGAAGCAGGCGGCTATATGTAGTGAATTCAGTGAGGTACATACCTGTAAGTAAGCAGGCGGCTATTTCTAGCACAATGACGTTGTAGAAAGGTGCTAGAAAGGGGTGGTAGAAAAACCGTCTACCACATGTGTGTAGACACTAATCCGCCCTTTTCATTGGTTAATATTAGGATGTACACGGCAGTTGCTACCGGTTGATTACGTCATTTTTTAAACAAAGTAGTATATGACGTCACATAATATGAGTAGGTCTTCTCGACACCACTGTATACTTTCACACTCGTGACGTAACATGGGTGTCAGCTTAGAGGTGACGTCACGTTACAAAAATAAAAAGAAGAGACTTACAGTATAGTTAGACTAAATTAATAATAAAATTTATAAGACAGGTTGTGCTAGAAAATATTTCTGGCACTCGTCCTTTTGTAGATGGTTTTTCTGACACTCATCTCAAGAAAATCAATCCATGGAGCTCGCTAAAGCTCGCTCCAAAGATTGATTTTCTTGAGACTCGTGTCAGAAAAACCATCTACAAAAGGACTCATGCCAGAAACTATTAATCTAGTGAATTCAGTGAGGTACATACCTGTAAGCATGAGAAGCAGGCGGCTATATGTAGTGATTTCAGTGAGGTGCATACCTGTAAGCATGAGAAGCAGGCGGCTATATCTAGTGAATTCAGTGAGGTGCATACCTGTAAGCATGAGAAGCAGGCGGCTATATGTAGTGAATTCAGTGAGGTGCATACCTGTAAGCATGAGAAGCAGGCGGCTATATGTAGTGAATTCAGTGAGGTGCATACCTGTAAGCATGAGAAGCAGGCGGCTATATCTAGTGAATTCAGTGAGGTACATACCTGTAAGCATGAGAAGCAGGCGGCTATATGTAGTGAATTCAGTGAGGTACATACCTGTAAGCATAAGAAGCAGGCGGCTATATCTAGTGAATTCAGTGAGGTGCATACCTGTAAGCATGAGAAGCAGGCGGCTATATGTAGTGAATTCAGTGAGGTACATACCTGTAAGCATGAGAAGCAGGCGGCTATATCTAGTGAATTCAGTGAGGTACATACCTGTAAGCATGAGAAGCAGGCGGCTATATCTAGTGAATTCAGTGAGGTACATACCTGTAAGCATGAGAAGCAGGCGGCTATATCTAGTGAATTCAGTGAGGTGCATACCTGTAAGCATGAGAAGCAGGCGGCTATATCTAGTGAATTCAGTGAGGTGCATACCTGTAAGCATGAGAAGCAGGCGGCTATATCTAGTGAATTCAGTGAGGTGCATACCTGTAAGCATGAGAAGCAGGCGGCTATATGTAGTGAATTCAGTGAGGTGCATACCTGTAAGCATGAGAAGCAGGCGGCTATATGTAGTGAATTCAGTGAGGTGCATACCTGTAAGCATGAGAAGCAGGCGGCTATATGTAGTAAATTCAGTGAGGTGCATTCCTGTAAGCATGAGAAGCAGGCAGCAGTAGCTCCCCAAAGTCATCTACTGTCACAGGTCTACTAATGAACATTTTTCATTTCAACTTATTTTCGTGCTTATATCCAATTACAGTTCAAGCACATTATCCTGGACACACACCTCAGCTATCTGGGTTGTATGTTCAGGACAGTGGGTTAGTGAGAGAGAAGAGGCCGGTGAACATTAAAAATAGGCAGGTGATATGATTGCACATTTTATGGGAAACACTTTTTCACTTCCATGCCCTATGATCATGGGAACCCATGTCAGTAACTGTTTTCATGTAATAATGGTTACATTATAATCAGTTAGTCCGAAGGGCCATAGAAAGTGTTTGTTTTTTTCTACGTCCGAATATTGTTACATACCCTATATATAGCTGGTATTCAAAACTTGTGGTACCATGTTTCAACCATTTTCCGAGCGAAACAGTGCAAAAAATGGACACACAAACCAAAAATGTATAACCTACTGTACTCACTAAATTCCAATTGAAGTATGTGCATCATTATTAACAAAATAAATCTTCCGACACTATAAAAAGTTTCCCCGCCATTTTAAATTTGCTAAACAGAGAGAAGCAACTCGCCTTGCACATTAAGAAAAGTCAGTGGTGGATCCAGAAAATCCATTGGGGGGGGGGGGGTGCAATGACATGAGGTGGAATTTCAGGGGAAGTTTGGCAGAGGTTTGGAGGGGGATGAAAATTAATATATAATAAAATTATAACTTGCAAAATTTAGGGGCGGGGGCCGGGCCCACGGGGCTCTCCTAGATCTGCCTCTGAAACTAACTTACTTAGATAATCAGTAAGAGATTTTTGGTTCCCTGATTTTGCGAACACATGCTACGGGAAATTATCATACGGGGATACCCCCCATCCCGTTTCCTACGGCAGTTTTGCCTGTTCTGAGCACACTGCTGAAGAGTTGTGGATAATTAGAAATACACTTCAAACTATTTCTAATTAACTTAGTTGGCTGAATTGTTCTTTTGTTATGACTTTGAAATATGTCTACATCAATACCCGTTACGTAAATGAACGCTGCAAAATATGGAGTTGATCTCACCAAAACACTAAGGACTAAACAGATTAACTGATGTGTACACAGATATGTTAGTAAGTTGATCTCATTGAAGACAACTGCAACTTGGGACCGGCCTCGGTGGCGTCGTGGCAGGCCATCGGTCTACAGGCTGGTAGGTACTGGGTTCGGATCCCAGTCGAGGCATGGGATTTTTAATCCAGATACCGACTCCAAACCCTGAGTGAGTGCTCCGCAAGGCTCAATGGGTAGGTGTAAACCACTTGCACCGACCAGTGATCCATAACTGGTTCAACAAAGGCCATGGTTTGTGCTATCCTGCCTGTGGGAAGCGCAAATAAAAGATCCCTTGCTGCCTGTCGTAAAGTAGAGTAGCCTATGTGGCGACAGCGGGTTTCCTCTAAAAACAGTGTCAGAATGACCATATGTTTGACGTCCAATAGCCGATGATAAGATTAAAAATCAATGTGCTCTAGTGGCGTCGTTAAATAAAACAAACAAACAAACTTTACTGCAACTTGGATTGAACAAAAACCTACACGGACGTGTGTTGCTAGTAAAGTAATATTTCAAATGGAGGCCACTCGCATTAATTTCATGTCGCTTTTAGTCTGCCCACCGTCACTCGCATTAATTTAGGGACACGTTAATTTCAAGATCTACAGTATTAAAATACAGTAAAACACAATAAGTTGAAGTTCTCGTGATTGGATATCACAACTCAATGTTGTCAAATGTAAGACTTTTATTAATTTAAAAATAAAAAATATTTTCAACAATTTTTTTATTTAATATGCCATACTTTAAACAATAACGATATACTTGAATTTTCTAAAGTATATGTATGTATGTATTTATAAATGTATGAATATCTATATATTGTATACATTTGACGGGCACATGGGATAAAAATCTGTTTTGAACTCAGATTGTCTCTCATGCCGTTGCCTGGACTCGAACATATGGCACCTAATCGCTCACATTTCCTTGACCACCACGATTACCGCTTGGCCACCGAGGCGTTATAAAAAGAATATTAACCGAGGATATACATGAAGCCTACAAACGTGTATATAAAATTATGTTTGGCCTCATATGTATGTATGTATGTTTGTATGTATTGATGTATGAATATCTATATATTGTATGTATGTCGAGGTTGTATGTATGTATGTGTGAATGTATATAAACTTTTAAATTTTGATTTGTTTAGCGACACCACTAGAGCACATTGATTTATCAATAATCGGCTATTGGATGTCAAACATTTGGTAATTCTGACTTAGGCTTAGAGAGGAAACCCGCTACATGTATCCATTAGTAGCAAGGGATCTTTCATATGCACCATCCCATAGACAGGATAGTACATACCACAGCAATTGATATACCATCCTTGGTATGTATGTATGTATGTATGAATGTATGAATGTACGCATGCATGTACGTATGTATTATATGCATGCAGGTATGTAAATTGCAATTCACCATGCTTTTGCGTTACCGGGGTTGGTTGTCACGTGTTATTGTATGTGACAACCAACCCCCGACACCGTGTGACAACCTGCCCCCTCACGACCCATTCACAATAATTACTGTCCGTCAGACCAATGTACTAGTCTATTGCTTATAAGTTCACTCCATAAGAAGCAGACTTTCATATCTGTCTAACACTGTACTAATCTGAAACAAAATGTACAAATGGTAAAAACTAGAATATAATGATATTAATATTAAAAAAATACATACAGAGCGAAAAAAAAATGTCAAGTTTTGAAATCTCAAAAAAATGCCGTGAATTATTTGTAATTTAAATATGACGGAATACAAACATTTCAAGCCACATACCTGTCTTAGTCCAGTACGCTTACGCCGTTTAATGGAAGAGATATGGCCACTGTGACTACCAACCCGTGTGACAACCAACCCCGGTCTCCCCTACGATTATTTCACTGGGGCTGGCCGCGTACGTTTTGCAAACTCAGTAAAACTAATGCATTTCGATCGTTTAGGCAGACCGCACGCACGCGCCGCATCCAGTAATAGAACAAAAAATGTGCATGACTGCTTGTATTTAATTTATGAATAAATGATTCACAGGGGCGTCAGAAGCAAATTAATATTGGGGATGCCATTTCCTGCATTTAAGATAGGCCTACAACTTTAGTAGGTATCTCATACATATTTTTGTAGCAAAAGTACTGGTAAAAAAGCGTATTTCACCGATGGTCTCACCAGGTGTACCCTTTTCTTTGACATATCTGGAAGTATACAAAATGCCAATACCATTTTACATGTGTGTAAACTGTTTTAGAATGTATTACAAAATAATAAACAGACAACATAGTACAGTCAGTTGTTGCTATTATATGAACCCAGGGTATTGAATCACCTTATAAAGTGATGAAAACATGGGCCAAGTGACATAACTCAATTTAGCTTTTAAATTATAGCTGTCCTCCTACACAGCAATACAAGTTACTAAATGATAGCCTATATCATTTAGTAGCTTGGCCTGGGCGTTGACTCAAATTACATCATCTAATTAAAATGTTATTAACAAGATAATCATTACATTGCACAGGGTGCTTGTAATGTTTACCCAAATCATTTCCCGATCCAGACCTCACACCCAAAAATTAAAGGTGTTTTTTTGGCCAAATATTGGGGCGGCGGTCGCCGCCCCTGCCACCCCAGTTCCGACGCCACTGACTCATTGTTTTGAAACGTTGTAGGCCCTATCTACTGTGTCCCCTCCTCTCATAAATATCTTAATTGTTGAATGGTCCCAAAAGACATAATATTACCGTTTTTTAAAATAAAAATCCACCAAAACAACAACAACAACAGAAAAATAAATAAAATAACATAACATAACATAAAAAAACACACACACCAAAATGTGGAAGTTAATAGACATATTTTTATTAACGATTTTAATGTAAAGATCTTCAAAGAATGCTGAGCTAATCTTAGTGAAATAAAATACAAAAAACGAACATATTGCAATATATCATGATAATTTATGTCAAAAAAGCCATTGTTTAAACTTACATGATGTAGTTAAAGTAAAAAATAAAATAGGGTTTGCGATGACTCAAGCCATATATATATTATACAGCATTATACGTACAAACATTAGACTGCCATTTCGTACAAAATAGACCCAGTACAGACATATACATGTTTTTAATATTTACAAGCAAATTCCCTGAAAACAAATTTATAAAAAGTATACACTTATTTATATAACACGAAAAAAAAATGATAACATCGACAATTTTACTTTTCTTGCGATTATAAAAGTTTGTGAATTTGTTTTAGAAAAAAAACCCCAGAATTCACAAAAGTTATTTTTTCTCCAGTTAGTTAATGAGATGAATTATGCAGTATTATAATGTCCAAACATTGAAAATGAAAATTAAGCTTCGCATCAAATATGAATATAAATAAATGTATTGATCCGTTTTAGAAATGACATCAATTGTAATTGCGAAGATAGCTTTGACATGTATTGTTTTACTGTGTAAATTTACATCGTGGAGACAAACCAAAAATAAACTGTAGCCAATAACTCGAAACATTTCATGTTTATAATTCTCAATGATTTACTGTATAGAAGGAAATTTGGGTTGCTCGACTCTTAAGCATTTTCATTTCACTCAAAACTATGTTTAATGAACAACACGGAACATACATTTAAATCATTTTTGTTTCTCATTGTAACAAGATACAGGTAACTGAAATGATTAACAATGTATTCTCTGTGTATACGAATGCAGGCTGTCCAGCGATCCTACTTTTCTTACTTTCCCCTACTTTTTGGTCTTTTTCCTACTTTTCCTACTTTTTCTTCAAAATACCTAGTTTTCCTACTTTTTTGTTTCAAAATGCCGCGAATTGCTGTTAAAGTGTACATATTCCTTGTGTTATAATAAAGTCAACAGTTATGGGAAGGTGGGTTTTTTTTTTTTTTTTTGGGGGGGGGGGGGGTGAAGCAAGATATATCTTCCAATTTACGGCACCATATAATCTCAACATATTAAATCGACACCCTCAAAGTCAATTTCTGTCTAACCGGAGAAGACTATAGGTTTCATCTTCATCCTTCTGTCTGTCCGTCCGTCTGTCCCACATGTAGTTTTCTGTGTTTTTTCTCAATGCCTTGAGATATTTCAAATAACTGTAACCTGACTGTTACATAAGATTCATGTTATTTTGGATATAACTGAAAATATTTGTACAAACTGAACACAACATAAAACTTTTTCGATTTAACACATTCGTGTTCCCAGTACAGGTATTAGCATGATTAATGTTGCTGCATATTGTTGCAGTCCTACTTTTTCCTTCCATTTTCCTACTTTTTATATATTTTCATTCCTACTTTTGTCCTACTGTTTTTCATAAGGGTGTGCTGGACAGCTGCGAAAGACAAATTCTTTAGAAAACCCCCTCTCACTCTACTACAATATTTTACCTAGAAGATGATTGGATTTTTTAAATTGCAAATTACTGGCATTTAATGAATAGAAATTATAAAGCACTTCCTTCTATTTTTTGAGTGTAAGGACACCGCAGGAAAACCCTAGAGGCATATATAGAGATATATAGTATTGTAACAACTAATCCATACAAAAAAGCCATTAATACAATAAAATGCTAACTTGAAATACGATATACTGAAAACAGATTTCATATTAACATAAATATATCTTATAATACAACTACGTGTTTAATTATATTTTGAAAACATATCCAGTGTGATCCAATATACATATATATGGTTTTGCTTATTAAGACAATACAATTTTATGATTGTCCACTTTATTTTTGTTGATATTTAAAAGTCGTTGATATTCGTTTGAACCTTCACCTATCAATGGCATTTTATTCAATGAATATTGCCCCATTTTATAATAACTTAATAAATACAAATTATGTATTCATCAGTAAGGAACATCATACTGTTTTTATACAACAGACTAACACTATATACAATATGTCACCAATTAGCATGTGACTGTTGATTTTGTATTTTTCATAATGTATCAAACATTCGCACCTGTCTTTGCAAAGAACATTGCAAAAAATTAAATAAATAAAACCAAAAATTTATGTGAACTGGCTACTCAGTTGCGCCATGTACTATTCTCAACGTTCCCCACACTGATAATGTTTGTCCGGTCAAAGGTTTCATGTATTTGTCCTTCGCCCTGGAGTCTGTGCCTAAAATTAGATTACCCTGGTTATCTTATTGATATTCTTCGTATATTAGTGATCGTTCACAGAACAATACACATGTCCAACGAGAGGGTGGGGAGCAGGGTGCTAGTGGTGTTAGCTGAAACTGGCGCTCCCCGACACTGGGTCTATCACGAGATGTAGGATGTTGATGACATCTTTCCACGGCTTTCCAGTTTTTTAAACTAGAACAAGTATTTTAGATGGCCAACGAGGCTGTGTGTGTGAGGCCTACACTGGCTGCCGATGCCTCTCACAATATATAGGTCTAAACAATCAAAATGTTCTCAGTTTTCTATTTTTGAATGGAACATCAAAAGCTTCCTGTGTATACTATTTGCAGACTGAACCAACTGTCTTTTTTTTACTGTATTTTTGGAAGACTACATAGTAGTTTATAGGGCTTACAAGAAGCAAGGATGGGCCATCATCTAACACCAAAACTTTCAACATGATAAGCGGAAGAAAACAAACGGATACGAAAAATGATGAGATGTCCAACCCAAAGAACAACTAGAATTTCGTTTTAAAATAATTGACATATGTCATATGTCTTTTCATGCTGGGTACCATGGCATCGCTATTTTGATATCATTAGCAAATCTGAGTGCTTAATTTGGCATGTCGACAAGCATTACAAACAACTGTTACTATATTTCAGTTTCTATGACATCTGTATGAACAACAATTTTTAGTCTATATTTTACGAGCAGAAAGCCCAGTCGAAGTGATCGTGTAGGTAGGTCGGTGGTGGTGGACAGGTGGCGGCGCGTGTTATCAAGGCTATATCTGGACGTTGATGATCTTCTTGGCTTGCAGCGCCGAGAACAGGATGTACATGACCCACAGCGAGATGAAGAGAGCGGCACACAGGTACTTAGGTATGACGGCACCGCCGAGTTCACCCTTCCCAAACACCCCCAGAAACCGCCGTAGTACGAGAACGAACAAGGCAATGACGGCGGCCAGTGTGTAGAGAACTACACTGAAGCCAAGAGACCCAGGTGGTACTTCGAAGTCTTTACCCTGGAAAGTAAAATAAACATATCTTTTAAAAAAACCTAAAAAAAGAAACATATAAAGACACAAACAGGCTCCCACTGTTGTACATAATTACACTGAAGCCAGGTGGTACTTGACAGTCTTAATAACATATCTTGAAACAAAACAAAAATAGACATACAAAAACCCAGTCTTCCATTGTCATATACGTACTTCAAAGTCTAGAAAATAAAATAGACATATAATATAAACAAACAGCCTCCAGTTATTACTGACATTCGATTAGCTTATTGCATCCAAGAACAAGACCATGTAGTGAATCCTTTTTCACAAATTCATTTGCTTGAAACGAATACTGCTAATATCACGTGATTCTGATATTACAAAAACAATACAATTCTTGGACTTTACTTCACTCTGTACCTTTCCACAGAGTATGTTTACAATTTGTTTCTTAACCATACAACTAGCATTTCATTTCATTTCAACTTATTTTCGTGCTTATATCCAATTAAGGTTCAAGCACACTGTCCTGGGCACACACCTCAGCTATCTGGGCTGTCTGTCCAGGACAGTGGGTTAGTTGTTAGTTGGTTAGTGAGAGAGAAGAGGGTGTAGTGGCCTTACACCTACCCATTGAGCCCTTAAGAACTCGCTCTGGGTTGGAGCCGGTACCGGGCTGGGAACCCTGTACCTACCAGTCTGTAGTCTGATGGCTTAACCACCGCCACCGCCACCGAGGCCGGTCAACTAGCATGTAGTTATGACACTGTGTGTCTGGACTTTAAAGGTTTATAAGCTCGGGTCCAGACTTGAGTAATTTGTCTAGAGGTGCCATAGTTTTGAAGTCTCCTGGCCTGATGCTTATAAAACGTTTAGAGTCTAGACTCGACACTCTAATAGCGTCTGAGACGTGAACGTCATGGCAACGCCATACAAATTGTATGCGTGTGACGTCATTAGAGATTGAGTCTGGACTCTAAAAGTTTTATGAGTACCAGGCCAGGAGACATCAACACTATGGCACCACAAATTACTCACGTCTGGACCCGAGCTTATAAGCTTCATTAGTTGAGTCTAGACATAATATTTATTAACAATGAGTGAAACCTACCAACGATGGCTTCGAAAGTGGGGCCGTCATTACGATCTGATTTCAGTATATCACTTCTAATGATGCGTTATTATTAACTTTCAGTTCTTTATTGACTTTGAGCTCAACAGCTATATAACTATGAAGAAAATCAAACCAAATGCCAGGTTGAGTGCAGTGTGATCTCACCTCTTTAACATTCCAGTAGATAGTGGCAATAAGCCACGACAAGCCGAGTCCCAAGAAGACGTTCACAGAGTTGCTGCCGTTGACGTTGCCCACGCTGCTGTCAGCGTACTTCTCCATTATAGCCGCTGTCTTGCTGGCAAACATGTCTGGCATACTGGTTCCCAGGGCAACCAGCGTGATGGCAGTGATGCTGTCCTCTAGGCCAATCAAACAGCCGAATACTCCAGCAAGGTCACCTATTATTGCCGTCAGGAAACCAATCACAGCAAGTGATATGCAAAATGCTGGCCAGCCTCCCAGGTATTTTGATGGAGGGACAAATGCAAATAGTATCTGCAAACAGAAATATTTCTATACATTATAGCAATCTAAAAATAAAGAATATAATATCTGTAAACAACAATAACAACAGCAATAATGATAATAATAATAATATTTACAATAAAAGAAAAGAAAGAAATCTTTTTTTGTTTATTTACTGGTATTAATATTTACAAACTAATAATACTATCAATTTAATAACTTTTAAAATAGTCATTAAAAGAAAATTCTGACAGAAATAAATGTACAATAGCAAAGTTCAACCTAATCTCTATGTTTAGTTTAGTTTCGTCATCTTGTGTAAGCACATGATTTTTGTCATTCGTAATGTGGTACTTCCATTTTCCTTCTGTAACGATGTACGCTAGTTAATTCAAACAATTAAGATCATCTATATTCGAGATTATAGAAGCCAACCCTTCCTCTCGTTCTGCAATTGAATCCAATTCAAAGTTCCAATAAATCCAGAGAGTATAGTAGAATCTCGTTGGGTCGAACTCGGAAGTGTCGAATTCACTGCAACTTAAGAACCAAAAACTATGTCTTGAGTTACACTTGTTGACAAGAGGTTAGGTCGAACTACCCGACTGATCGAACACTTTCTTGAGCACCGATGGTGTTTTAACCAACGGGATTCAAATGTATTTTAATACATACAGACCGATACGAAAATATGAGTTTTAGTAGAAAGTTAAGTCTTGAAAGTTAAGAGTGTTACATGGATCCAACTTACCTTCCAGAAGAACGTTGCGAAATGAAGGATGTAGTCGAGAAACGTGGCGTTCTGCAAGTCGCCGCCGTTTACATTCATAGCATTACGAAACTGGGTGACGTAGGTGGACTGCTCAAGTTGCAGGGAGTCCAGGTTTGCCTTGGTCAAGCTGAGAATCCGCGACACCAGACCATTGTATTCTGCACAAAAACAAAACAAAAAGAACATTGGAAATTTCATGATGACACAACAATTTATTCTGAAAACAGAACATACAAGATGAGAATTTGTGATACGAAACTAATGTCTTAAAAAAACCCACCCCACATATTCAATATAATAACACAGAGTAAAATTCTCTTTTCGGAAGAGAGAAAAAAAAACAACACACAACAACACCCACGAGAACAAAATATACACATGACCATCTTGCCAACGAAGCACCAGCCACCTATGGATACTTACAACTATCATACACATTGATTGATAATAATGTTGATGTTCTAATTGTTATTCCAAAATTTCCCATCACCAATGATGATGTTGATAACAATAAAACAATGATTCTGGTACTTACCACCATCATTGATAATAATGTTGATGTTCTAATTGTTATTCCAAAATTTCCCACCACCAATGATGATGTTGATAACAATAAAACAATGATTCTGGTACTTACCACCATCATTGATAATAATGTTGATCTTCTAATTGTTATTCCAAAATTTCCCACCACCAATGATGATGTTGATAACAATAAAACAATGATTCTGGTACTTACCACCATCATTGATAATAATGTTGATGTTCTAATTGTTATTCCAAAATTTCCCATCACCAATGATGATGTTGATAACAATAAAACAATGATTCTGGTACTTACCACCATCATTGATAATAATGTTGATGTTCTAATTGTTATTCCAAAATTTCCCACCACCAATGATGATGTTGATAACAATAAAACAATGATTCTGGTACTTACCACCATCATTGATAATAATGTTGATGCTCTAATTATTAATCCAAAATTTGCCATCACCAATGATGATGCTGATAATAATAAAACAATGATTCCAGTACTCACCATCTTAATAATGTTGAAATTCCAAAATTGCCCATCACCAATGATGATTCCAATGACATTAAAAACAAAACGACTCCAAAACTCACCGTCGTCGTTCACTATGGTGATGATGGTTTTCTTTATCTTCCCGAGCTGCGCGCCTCCGGTGGTTTCCAGCAGGTCGATCTGAAAACTCTCGTCACGTTCTGGTTTCTACAACATCGATTACAAACAGGTTGAACAAAAAATAAAGTGAAATATGATGTTAGGGACATTTTGTTAATTAGGCTAATGCTGTATTAGTAGGTATTAATTTTTTTATATTATGTCACGTTTCTATGCCTTGTACAGATACATGATTATACATAGAATTAAAAAAAAAAGTTGTTTGGATGAAGTTCTGGTATAATTTAGTAGCACAGTTTACTAACACACCACAATGGCCACATTCCTGACTAAACTAATGTCTCATTATGGTGTTATATTCTTACTATACTATTTACTACAACTTTGACCAAGATTATGATTTGTTAAAAATTCACATTTTTATTCTAACACCAACAGCGATATGAGATTTGTTTTGTAACATGTGTTAGAATGGCTATTTCTTTGGGTTTTTTTTACGTGGCTGTTGCATTGATTACACGTTTTATGTCTGTCATGACGTAAGAACATAAAAGTAGACGAGTATCGGACCAATATTAAATTCAATATTATATAATTAGGCCATTGTTGGGCCAGTATTATTAGGCCATTACTATATTGTTAGACCAGTATTAGACTATAGTTAGACCAGTACTATTAGACCATTATGCAGTGCTGAACCAGTATTAAGACTGTTCCTTTCCTTACTAGACCAGTATTAGACTATAGTTAGACCAGTACTATTAGACCATTATGCAGTGCTGAACCAGTATTAAGACTGTTCCTTTCCTTACTAGACCAGTATTACACTATAGTTAGACCAGTACTATTAGACCATTATACAGTGCTGAACCAGTATTAAGACTGTTCCCTTTCTTACTAGACCAGTATTAAACCATAGTTAGACCAGTACTATTAGACCATTATTCAGTGCTGAACCAGTATTAAGACTGTTCCCTTCCTTACTAGACCAGTATTAGACTATAGTTAGACCAGTACTATTAGACCATTATACAGTGCTGAACCAGTATTAAGACTGTTCCCTTTCTTACTAGACCAGTATTAAACCATAGTTAGACCAGTACAGTTATACCATTATTCAGTGCTGAACCAGTATTAAGACTATTCCTTTCCTTACTAGACCAGTATTAGACCATAGTTTGACCAGTACTATTAGACCATTATGCAGTGCTGAACCAGTATTAAGACTGTTCCTTTCCTTACTAGACCAGTATTAGACTATAGTTAGACCAGTACTATTAGACCATTATGCAGTGCTGAACCAGTATTAAGACTGTTCCTTTCCTTACTAGACCAGTATTAGACTATAGTTAGACCAGTACTGTTAGACCATTATGCAGTGCTGAACCAGTATTAAGACTGTTCCTTTCCTTACTAGACCAGTATTAGACTATAGTTAGACCAGTACTGTTATACCATTATTCAGTGCTGAACCAGTATTAAGACTATTCCTTTCCTTACTAGACCAGTATTAGACCATAGTTTGACCAGTACTGTTAGACCATTATGCAGTGCTGAACCAGTATTAAGACTGTTCCTTTCCTTACTAGACCAGTATTAGACTATAGTTAGACCAGTACTATTAGACCATTATGCAGTGCTGAACCAGTATTAAGACTGTTCCTTTCCTTACTAGACCAGTATTAAACCATAGTTAGACCAGTACTGTTAGACCATTATTCAGTGCTGAACCAGTATTAAGACTATTCCTTTCCTTACTAGACCAGTATTAGACTATAGTTAGACCAGTACTGTTATACCATTATTCAGTGCTGAACCAGTATTAAGACTATTCCTTTCCTTACTAGACCAGTATTAGACCATAGTTAGACCAGTACTGTTATACCATTATTCAGTGCTGAACCAGTATTAAGACTGTTCCTTTCCTTACTAGACCAGTATTAGACTATAGTTAGACCAGTACTATTAGACCATTATGCAGTGCTGAACCAGTATTAAGACTGTTCCTTTCCTTACTAGACCAGTATTAAACCATAGTTAGACCAGTACTGTTAGACCATTATTCAGTGCTGAACCAGTATTAAGACTATTCCTTTCCTTACTAGACCAGTATTAGACTATAGTTAGACCAGTACTGTTATACCATTATTCAGTGCTGAACCAGTATTAAGACTATTCCTTTCCTTACTAGACCAGTATTAGACCATAGTTAGACCAGTACTGTTATACCATTATTCAGTGCTGAACCAGTATTAAGACTGTTCCTTTCCTTACTAGACCAGTATTAAACCATAGTTAGACCAGTACTGTTATACCATTATTCAGTGCTGAACCAGTATTAAGACTGTTCCTTTCCTTACTAGACCAGTATTAAACCATAGTTAGACCAGTACTGTTATACCATTATTCAGTGCTGAACCAGTATTAAGACTGTTCCCTTCCTTACTAGACCAGTATTAGACTATAGTTAGACCAGTACTATTAGACCATTATGCAGTGCTGAACCAGTATTAAGACTGTTCCTTTCCTTACTAGACCAGTATTAGACTATAGTTAGACCAGTACTATTAGACCATTATGCAGTGCTGAACCAGTATTAAGACTGTTCCTTTCCTTACTAGACCAGTATTAGAGCTCTGTTCTGTGCTAGTTTTGAGTTAGTAAACTAGTTTGGGGGTGGCAGTCCTCCTGTGGCAGTGCAGGAAGTATGAAATCTGCAATAAAGGCTATCCTATATACGAAGCACGATATAGAGATTCATGGAATAAACCACTATTTTGCCAGATGCCTATTCGACTCTGCATTGTGCAGAGATACGGTCTTGACCACGAATGATAGTTTTATTGTTCAGCTTGGTCCAATATTAGACGAGTATTATACCGCTAAGTACTAGACTGGTACTTACGTCACTTTCAAACAGGGTGATGTCGATTGTCCGATTTATCTCCTGGTTGTCGAACTGGAGTTCCCCCTCCCCACCCTTGTAATCGATGCCGTCCTTGGCGGTGATGTCCTTTGTCTTCCACGTGACTGACACGTGACCGTCGGCTCCGTTAATGCGCTGGACCGGAACTCGTGCAACCAAGGAACTCTCCTTTATAACAATACTCGGTTTAGCGAACTCCAGAAGACCAGGTTCTAAACACACAAAAAACCCCTAGCAAAATTAATACTAGTAAACTAAATCAATTAATAATAATCATAAGACAGATATTTTAATACTTTAAGTGCACGACGAAATTAATATGCATTACATGCATCACCAATGACATGTTCGCAAACCAAGGTAACCATTCTGTGCAGATGGCTTGCGAAGATGCAATATTATAACGGGAGTAGGTTTGGATCCGTATGTATGTGCGTACGTTCATGTATGTCAAGTTGTTAGGAGAGAGGAAGAAAGGGGACGTTAAAGTTTCTTTAACGGTACCTTGGGTGCAAAAATGTAGTAATTTTCTAGTCTTCAGAGGAACCCTCTACATTATTTTCAGTAGTAGCAAGGGATCTTTCATATGAACTTTCCCACAGACAGGACAGCACATATTATGACGAGAGTTGATATACCAGTTGTGGTGAATTAGTTGGGAAGGAAAGAAAAAAGAACGAATGTGCCAAGAAAGTCTGATCTTATGACACAAGCATCACAGGCGAGCGAGGTCGATTCTTTGAATGTTTCTATTAACGAGCAGGCCAGAACCACTGGGGATAGACCCCCCCCCCCCCTCAACCAAACAACATTTGTTCAAAGACACCACAGTACAATGTTTAATGAACAGTTCCTAACTGTCACTCGTACTGTAATTATTATATTTGGTTTAGAGTGTGATGGCGTGAGGTAAGGTAGGGATCCTTCAAATTTCTGTGTCTAAAGCAGCTACTCGGCCGCAATTCCACTGACGGAGTGTGTATCTAATCAATACTAGCTTTTCACACTGCACCACATTTGTAGCTGATGACTTTAACTTACCATCGTCATTGATGATGGTGATCTGACATATGGAGATGTTGCCAAGGGCAATATCAGCACCTGGTTCTGTAGTCAGCTTAACAAAGAAGAACTCATCAGGCTCCCACTCAAAGTCATCGACGATCTCGATGAAGATTTGACGAAGGATCTCGTTTGCCCCAAACTTGATCTTGTCGTTGAATGCCTTGTAGTCCTCGCCGGCCAGCGCAGTTCCATTGATAGTCTCAACCCTGCGGACGTAGCACACCCGTTATTTACTAGATCTAGGTCTCTTTTTCACGGCGGTTCATACAAGAAACGCTTAGGACCTAAACTCGATACTGCTGCACTAGTCTCTATAGTGTATACTGGCGGTATTACTGTACTAACCTCTGTACTAATTCTCATACTGTGGTATTATTTGTATACTGCTGTACTTGCCTCTATATTGCTGTATAATCGTCATACTGCGGTACTGATTTCTATATTACTTCTGTACTGGTCCCTATACTGCTGTAGTGGTCCCTATACTGCTGTAGTGGTCCCTATACTACTGTACCAGTCTCTGTACTGCTGTACTAGTCTCTATACTACTGTACTTTTCTCTATACCGTTATACTAGTCTATATACTACTGTACTAGTCGCTATACTACTGTACTTGTCTCTATACCGTTATACTAGTCTCTATACTACTGTGCTAGTCTCTAGACTACTGTACTAGTCTCTATACCGTTACACTAGTCTCTATACTACTGTACTAGTCTCTATACTACTGTACTAGTCTCTACACTACTGTACTAGTCTCTACACTACTGTACAAGTCTCTATACTACTGTACTAGTCACTATACTACTGTACTAATCTCTATACTACTGTGCTAGTCTTTAGACTACTGTACTAGTCTCTATACCGTTACACTAGTCTCTATACTACTGTACTAGTCTCTATACTGCTGTACTAGTCTTTATACCGTTATACTAGTCTCTATACTACTGTACTAGTCTCTATACTACTGTACTAGTCTCCATAGTACTGTACTAGTCACTATACTACTGTACTAGTCTCCATAGTACTGTACTAGTCTCTATACTACTGTACTAGTCAATATACTACTGTACTAGTGTCTGTACTACTGTACTAGTCTCTATATTACTGTACTAGTCTCTATACTACTGTACTAGTCTCTATACTTCTGTACTAGTCTCTATACTACTGTACTAGTCTCTATACCGTTATACTAGTCTCTATACTACTACACTAGTCGCTATACTACTGTACTAGCCGCTATACTCCTGTACTAGTCTCTATACTACCGTACTAGTCTCTATACTACTGTACTAGCCGCTATACTACTGTACTAGCCGCTATACTACTGTACTAGTCTCTATACTACCGTACTAGTCTCTATACCGCTGTACTAGTCTCTATACCGCTGTACTAGTCTCTATACTCAAGTACTACGTTACCTGACGGTCACAGGGACGTCCAGTTTGCCAAGTCTCCGGATGCCGACCCTGACCTTGCCCTCGTTTTCAAGGACGGCGACGGCGGCGGCGGTGAACTCGATGACGGGCTTGGTCCCCCCCAGACTGTGGTCCATGTGTTTGGTCGGGCCTTTGTGCTCCGCTCGCTCCTCTTCAGGCAGCTGGATTCTCTCGTATAACTGTGAAACACAATGAAAAAAAGGTCCATTGTTGTTGTAAACATCGTATGAATAATCGTAAGTGGTTAAAATGTGTCAATTTTGCATTAAAAACCCCCAACAAAAACAAAACCCCAAAACAAAACATTTTATTTCTTTTTTGGGGGGGAGTAATAATCCTCCTAACAGGCTAATATATTGGGGAGTGACAGTCCTCCTTGCAGGCTGAATGTATCGTCCTGGGGAGTGACAGTCCTCCCTGCAGGCTGAATGTATTGTCCAGGGGAGTGACAGTCCTCCTTGCAGGCTGAATGTATCGTCATGGGTAGTGACAGTCCTCCTTGCAGGCTGAATATATCGTCCTGGGGAGTGACAGTCCTACTTGCAGGCTGAATATATCGTCCTGGGGAGTGACAGTCCTCCTTACAGGCTGAATATATCGTCCTGGGGAGTGACAGTCCTCCTTACATGCTGAATATATCGTCATGTGGAGTGACAATCCTCCTTACAGGCTGGATGTATAGTCACAGGTAGTGACAGTCCTACTTACAGGCTGGATGTATAGTCATGGGTAGTGACAGTCCTCCTTACAGGCTGAATGTATCGTCCTGGGGAGTGACAGTCCTCCTTGCAGGCTAAATATCGTCCTGGGGAGTGACAGTCCTCCTTACAGGCTGAATATATCGTCATGTGGAGTGACAGTCCTCCTTACAGGCTGGATGTATAGTCACGGGTAGTGACAGTCCTACGTACAGGCTGGATGTATAGTCACGGGTAGTGACAGTCCACCTTACAGGCTGAATGTATCGTCCTGGGGAGTGACAGTCCTCCTTGCAGGCTAAATATTATCGTCCTGGGGAGTAACAGTCCTCCTTACAGGCTGAATATATCATCATGTGGAGTGACAGTCCTCCTAACAGGCTGAATGTATAGTCATGGGTAGTGACAGTCCTCCTTACAGGCTGGATGTATAGTCATGGGTAGTGACAGTCCTACTTACAGGCTGGATGTATAGTCATGGGTAGTGACAGTCCTCCTTACAGGCTGGATGTATAGTCATGGGGAGTGACAGTCCTCCTTACAGGCTGAATGTATCGTCCTGGGGAGTGACAGTCCTCCTTGCAGGCTGAATATATCGTCCTGGGGAGTGACAGTCCTCCTTACAGGCTGAATGTATCGTCATGTGGAGTGACAGTCCTCCTTACAGGCTGAATGTATAGTCATGGGTAGTGACAGTCCTCCTTACAGGCTGAACGTATAGTCATGGGTAGTGACAGTCCTCCTTACAGGCTGAACGTATAGTCATGGGTAGTGACAGTCCTCCTTACAGGCTGAATGTATCGTCCTGGGGAGTGACAGTCCTCCTTACAGGCTAAATATATCGTCATGGGGAGTGACAGTCCTTACAGGCTGAATATATCGTCATGGGGAGTGACAGTCCTACTTGCAGGCTGAATATATCGTCCTGGGGAGTGACAGTCCTACTTGCAGGCTGAATATATCGTCCTGGGGAGTGACAGTCCTACATGCAGGCTGAATATATCGTCATAGGGAGTGACAGACCTCCTTACAGGCTGGATGTATCGTCATGGGTAGTGACAGTCCTCCCTAAAGGCTGGATGTATCATCATAGGGAGTGACAGTCCTTACAGGCTGGATGTATCATCATAGGGAGTGACAGTCCTCCTTACAGGCTGGATGTATCGTCATGGGAGTGACAGTCCTCCTTACAGGCTGGATGTATCATCATGGGTAGTGACAGTCCTCCTTACAGGCTGGATGTATCATCATATGGAGTGACAGTCCTCCTTACAGGCTGGATGTATCATCATAGGGAGTGACAGTCCTCCTTGCAGGCTGGATGTATCATCATAGGGAGTGACAGTCCTCCTTACAGGCTGGATGTATCATCATAGGGAGTGATAGTCCTTCTTACAGGCTGGATGTATCATCATAGGGAGTGAGTCCTCCTTACAGGCTGGATGTATCATCATAGGGAGAGACGGTCCTCCTTACAGGCTGGATGTATCATCATAGGGAGTGACAGTCCTCCTTACAGGCTGGATGTATCATCATAGGGAGTGACAGTCCTTGCAGGCTGGATGTATCATCATAGGGAGTGACAGTCCTTACATGCTGGATGTATCATCATATGGAGTGACAGTCCTCCTTACAGGCTGGATGTATCATCATAGGGAGTGACAGTCCTTACATGCTGGATGTATCATCATATGGAGTGACAGTCCTCCTTACAGGCTGGATGTATCATCATAGGGAGTGACAGTCCTCCTTACAGGCTGGATGTATCATCATAGGGAGTGACAGTCCTCCTTACAGGCTGGATGTATCATCATAGGGAGTGACAGTCGTCCTTGCAGTCTGGATGTATCATCATAGGGAGTGATAGTCCTTACATGCTGGATGTATCATCATATGGAGTGACAGTCCTCCTTACAGGCTGGATGTATCATCATAGGGAGTGACAGTCCTCCTTACAGGCTGGATGTATCATCATAGGGAGTGACAGTCCTCCTTGCAGTCTGGATGTATCATCATAGGGAGTGACAGTCCTTACATGCTGGATGTATCATCATAGGGAGTGACAGTCCTCCTTACAGGCTGGATGTATCATAGGGAGTGACAGTCCTCCTTACAGGCTGGATGTATCATCATAGGGAGTGAAAGTCCTCGTTACAGGCTGGATGTATCATCATAGGGAGTGACAGTCCTTGCAGGCTGAATATATTGTCAGGGGTAGTGACAGTCCTATTTGCAGGCTGAATATATTGTCAGGGGTAGTGACAGTTCTCCTTACAGGCTGGATGTATCGTTATGGGTAGTGACAGTCCTCCTTACAGGCTGGATGTATCGTCATAGGGAGTGACAGTCCTCCTTGCAGGCTGAATATATCATCATGGGTAGTGACAGTCCTTGCAGGCTGAATATATTGTCAGGGGTAGTGACAGTCCTTGCAGGCTGAATATATCATCATGGGTAGTGACAGTCCTTGCAGGCTGGATGTATTGTCATAGGGAGTGACAGTCCTTGCAGGCTGAATATATCGTCATGGGTAGTGACAGTCCTCCTTGCAGGCTGGATGTATGGTCCTGGGAGTGACAGTCCTCCTTGCAGGCTGGATGTATCGTCCTGGGGAATGACAGTCCTCCTTGCAGGCTGAATGTATCGTCATGGGGAGTGACAGTCCTCCTTGTAGGCTGGATGTATCGTCCTGGGGAATGACAGTCCTCCTTGCAGGCTGAATATATCGTCCTGGGAATGACAGTCCTCCTTGCAGGCTGAATGTATCGTCATAGGGAGTGACAGTCCTTGTAGGTTGGATGTATCGTCCTGGGTAATGACAGTCCTCCCGGCAGGCTGGATGTATCGTCCTGGGGAGTGACAATCCTCCCGGCAGGCTGGATGTATCGTTCTGGGGAGTGACAGTCCTCCTTACAGACTGAATGTATTGTCATGGGGATTGACAGTCCTCCTTGCAGGTTGAAAAGGGAAGATTATAGTACAGAATGGCAGAATGGCAGGATTAATGTATATTCTTGGGCGAGTGGCAGTCCTCCTACAAACTGCATGTACAGTTTTGTAGGGTGGCAGTCTTCCTGTAGGCTGAACAGGGAAGCTCTATAAACAGTACATTAGTAAAAGCAGTGATGACCTAGGACCCATCCCGAGTCCGATCTCCGATAAGATTGGGGGACTGACTCGGGACAAGACCTAGTCAAAACGTCCTTTTAACTCTGCCTTCTACAGAGATATGATTTTGAACGATTTTACACTGTCGTTAAGATTATGTTATATAGTTATACGTATGTCTATATGTATGTCCGTCCGTTCGTCGGTCCATCCGTCTGCTTGTCTATCTATGTGTGTGTGTATATATATATATATATATATATATATATATATATATATATATATATATATATATATATATATATATACACACACATGTACCATCTATTTTGAATGACTTACATTCTGGAATGACGTCATGACCTGTGGGATGAGTTTCTTGCCGCCGGTCATGACCCGGGTGGCGTTGATCCGGTACCAGCCTCGGTTGTGAGACTCTCCCTCTATCAGCTTCTTGGCGGCAATCTTGGCGGCTTCTTCTTCAGGGAGGTCTTCAATACGTCCAAGATCCTGAAACAATTCAACTTCACAAATAAGCCAATTTATCACAGACGCTTTAAGATGTTTTTTTCAAATTATGTTATGAATTGAGACGATTTAAGATCTTTGTTGAATATTTAGTACGTTTCTGATTGTTCTAATGTTTGTAGTAGGTAAAAGTGGACTGTACTTTCAATTTCGTTTTATATGTACGAAAATATATACTAGGAACTACAGTGAAGTTTGAGCTACTACAAACATTAGAACGATAAAAAGAAGCCCACATTGTATACACAACAAAAAAGAACGTACATTAAATACTTGTATGTAACTTCGGTAGTATAACATGGTCTACAGAGTCTTCTAATCAGAAACATTCTATAACACCAGAAAACTCAGAACAGTCTTTTTATATGTGCAGAACGTGTAGAAAGTATAATTCTGGTTTGTGAATGACTTATATTAAAGGGACATTCCTGAGTTTGCTGCAATCTTTAACATGTTATCGACTAACAGATACTTTTTAACGATTGTAATTACATATCGAATATATTTTTCTGCATAAAATATTAGTGACTGTATATTAAACGTGTTTCTGATCATTCTAATATTTGAACTAGATTAAATTTCATTTTATGTCCTAAAATATTCCCGACTTAATATTTGTAAGAAGCCCAAACTGGATTGCGTTGTCAAATAATTTCGTACGTACGAAAAAAATAGTTTAGGAAATATAATTAAATTTAACATAGTAGAAATATTAGAACGATCAGAAACACGTTTAATATACAGCCACTAATATTTTATGCAGAAAAAAATATTATATCTGATATGTAATTACAGTCGTCAAAAGGTCTCTGTTAGTCGATAACATCTTTAAAATAGCAGCAAACTCAGGAATGTCCCTTTAACAGTGCAGACTATATTGAAAACATATTTATGGTTTGTGAATGACATACATTAACAATGCATAATGTGTTGACAGCATAATTATGGTTTGTGAATGACATACATTAACAATGCATAATGTGTTGACAGCATATTTATGGTTTATGAATGGCATAGTAACAGTGCAGAACGTGTAGAAAGTATAATTCTAGTTTGTGAATGACTTACATTAACAGTGCAGAACGTGTAGAAAGTATAATTCTAGTTTGTGAATGACTTACATTAACAGTGCAGAATAGGCTGAAAGTATAATTCTAGTTTGTGAATGACTTACATTAACAGTGCAGAATAGGCTGAAAGTATAATTCTAGTTTGTGAATGACTTACATTAACAGTGCAGAACGTGTAGAAAGTATAATTCTAGTTTCTGAATGACTTACATTAACAGTGCAGAACGTGTAGAAAGTATAATTCTAGTTTGTGAATGACTTACATTAACAGTGCAGAACGTGTAGAAAGTATAATTATAGTTTGTAAATGACTTACATTAACAGTGCAGAATAGGCTGAAAGTATAATTCTAGTTTGTGAATGACTTACATTAACAGTGCAGAACGTGTAGAAAGTATAATTCTAGTTTGTGAATGACTTACATTAACAGTGCAGAACGTGTAGAAAGTATAATTCTAGTTTGTGAATGACTTACATTAACAGTGCAGAACGTGTAGAAAGTATAATTCTAGTTTGTGAATGACTTACATTAACAGTGCATAATGGGCTGAAAGTATAATTCTAGTTTGTGAATGACTTACATTAACAGTGCAGAACGTGTAAAAAGTATACTTCTAGTTTGTGAATGACTTACATTAACAGTGCAGAATAGGCTGAAAGTATAATTCTAGTTTGTGAATGACTTACATTAACAGTGCAGAACGTGTAGAAAGTATAATTCTAGTTTGTGAATGACTTACATTAACAGTGCAGAACGTGTAGAAAGTATAATTCTAGTTTGTGAATGACTTACATTAACAGTGCAGAACGTGTAGAAAGTATAATTCTAGTTTGTGAATGACTTACATTAACAGTGCAGAATAGGCTGAAAGTATAATTCTAGTTTGTGAATGACTTACATTAACAGTGCAGAACGTGTAGAAAGTATAATTCTAGTTTGTGAATGACTTACATTAACAGTGCAGAACGTGTAGAAAGTATAATTCTAGTTTGTGAATGACTTACATTAACAGTGCAGAACGTGTAGAAAGTATAATTCTAGTTTGTGAATGACTTACATTAACAGTGCAGAACGTGTAGAAAGTATAATTCTAGTTTGTGAATGACTTACATTAACAGTGCAGAACGTGTAAAAAGTATACTTCTAGTTTGTGAATGACTTACATTAACAGTGCAGAATAGGCTGAAAGTATAATTCTAGTTTGTGAATGACTTACATTAACAGTGCATAATGGGCTGAAAGTATAATTCTAGTTTGTGAATGACTTACATTAACAGTGCAGAACGTGTAGAAAGTATAATTCTAGTTTGTGAATGACTTACATTAACAGTGCAGAACGTGTAGAAAGTATACTTCTAGTCTGTGAATGACTTACATTAACAGTGCATAATGGGCGGAAAGTATAATTCTAGTTTGTGAATGACTTACATTAACAGTGCAGAACGTGTAGAAAGTATAATTCTAGTTTGTGAATGACTTACATTAACAGTGCAGAACGTGTAGAAAGTATAATTCTAGTTTGTGAATGACTTACATTAACAGTGCAGAATAGGCTGAAAGTATAATTCTAGTTTGTGAATGACTTACATTAACAGTGCAGAATAGGCTCAAAGTATAATTCTAGTTTGTGAATGACTTACATTAACAGTGCATAATGGGCTGAAAGTATACTTCTAGTTTGTGAATGACTTACATTAACAGTGCAGAATAGGCTGAAAGTATAATTCTAGTTTGTGAATGACTTACATTAACAGTGCAGAACGTGTAGAAAGTATAATTCTAGTTTGTGAATGACTTACATTAACAGTGCAGAATAGGCTGAAAGTATAATTCTAGTTTGTGAATGACTTATATTAACAGTGCAGAATAGGCTGAAAGTATAATTCTAGTTTGTGAATGACTTACATTAACAGTGCATAATGGGCTGAAAGTATACTTCTAGTTTGTGAATGACTTACATTAACAGTGCAGAATAGGCTGAAAGTATAATTCTAGTTTGTGAATGACTTACATTAACAGTGCAGAACGTGTAGAAAGTATAATTCTAGTTTGTGAATGACTTACATTAACAGTGCATAATGGGCTGAAAGTATAATTCTAGTTTGTGAATGACTTACATTAACAGTGCAGAACGTGTAGAAAGTATAATTCTAGTTTGTGAATGACTTACATTAACAGTGCATAATGGGCTGAAAGTATAATTCTAGTTTGTAAATGACTTACATTAACAGTGCATAATGGGCTGAAAGTATACTTCTAGTTTGTGAATGTCTTACAATAACAGTGCAGAATGGTCTGAAAGTATAATTCTAGTTTGTGAATGACTTACAATAACAGTGCAGAATGGGCTGAAAGTATGAATGACATAAATGAGTGGTGTTTTGGGGCGACAGGCAAATATAAAAGTACGATGGGTCAAAAAGAAGAACGCAGATCGATTCTAAAACGACCGCGCATCAAGCTAGCGCTTTAACACTGGGCTACGTCCCTCCCCCTACGCCAGTGAGTGCAGACTGTGTTGGCAGTGTGATTCCCTTACCACTGGGCTACGTCCCTCCCCCTACGTCAGTGAGTGCAGACTGTGTTGGCAGTGTGATTCCCTTACCACTGGGCTACGTCCTTCCCCCTACGCCAGTGAGTGCAGACTGTGTTGGCAGTGTGATTCCCTTACCACTGGGCTACGTCCCTCCCCCTACGCCAGTGAGTGCAGACTGTGTTGGCAGTGTGATTCCCTTACCACTGGGCTACGTCCCTCGACCTACGCCAGTGAGTGCAGACTGTGTTGGCAGTGTGATTCCCTTACCACTGGGCTACGTCCCTCCCCCTAACGCCAGTGAGTGCAGACTGTGTTGGCAGTGTGATTCCCTTACCACTGGGCTACGTCCCTCCCTCTACGCCAGTGAGTGCAGACTGTGTTGGCAGTGTGATTCCCTTACCACTGGGCTACGTCCCTCCCTCTACGCCAGTGAGTGCAGACTGTGTTGGCAGTGTGATTACCTTACCACTTGGGTACGTCCCTCCCCCTACGCCAGTGAGTGCAGACTGTGTTGGCAGTGTGATTCCCTTACCACTGGGCTACGTCCCTCCCCCTACGCCAGTGAGTGCAGACTGTGTTGGTAGTGTGATTCCCTTACCACTGGGCTACGTCCCTCCCCCTACGCCAGTGAGTGCAGACTGTGTTGGCAGTGTGATTCCCTTACCACTGGGCTACGTCCCTCCCCCTACGCCAGTGAGTGCAGACTGTGTTGGCAGTGTGATTCCCTTACCACTGGGCTACGTCCCTCCCCCTACGCCAGTGAGTGCAGACTGTGTTGGCAGTGTGATTCCCTTACCACTGGGCTACGTCCCTCCCCCTACGCCAGTGAGTGCAGACTGTGTTGGCAGTGTGATTCCCTTACCACTGGGCTACGTCCCTCGACCTAAGCCAGTGAGTGCAGACTGTGTTGGCAGTGTGATTCTCTTACCACTGGGCTACGTCCCTCCCCCTACGCCAGTGAGTGCATACTGTGTTGGCAGTGTGATTCCCTTACCACTGGGCTACGTCCCTCCCTCTACGCCAGTGAGTGCAGACTGTGTTGGCAGTGTGATTCCCTTACCACTGGGCTACGTCCCTCCATCTACGCCAGTGAGTGCAGACTGTGTTGCCAGTGTGATTACCTTACCACTGGGCTACGTCCCTCCCTCTACGCCAGTGAGTGCAGACTGTTGGCAGTGTGATTCCCTTACCACTGGGCTACGTCCCTCCCTCTACGCCAGTGAGTGCATACTGTGTTGGCAGTGTGATTCCCTTACCACTGGGCTACGTCCCTCCCTCTACGCCAGTGAGTGCAGACTGTGTTGGCAGTGTGATTCCCTTACCACTGGGCTACGTCCCTACCCCTACGCCACTGAGTGCAGACTGTGTTGGCAGTGTGATTCCCTTACCACTGGGCTACGTCCCTCCCCCTACGCCAGTGAGTGCAGACTGTGTTGGCAGTGTGATTCCCTTACCACTGGGCTACGTCCCTCGACCTACGCCAGTGAGTGCAGACTGTGTTGGCAGTGTGATTCCCTTACCACTGGGCTACGTCCCTACCGCTACGCCACTGAGTAAAGACTGTGTTGGCAGTGTGATTCCCTTACCACTGGGCTACGTCCCTCCCTCTATGCTAGTGAGTGTAGACTGTGTTGGCAGTGTGATTCCATTACCACTGGGCTACGTCCCTCCCTCTACGCCAGTGAGTGCAGACTGTGTTGGCAGTGTGATTCCCTTACCACTGGGCTACGTCCCTCCCTCTATGCTAGTGAGTGCAGACTGTGTTGGCAGTGTGATTCCATTACCACTGGGCTACGTCCCTCCCTCTACGCCAGTGAGTGCAGACTGTGTTGGCAGTGTGATTCCCTTACCACTGGGCTACGTCCCTACCCCTACGCCACTGAGTGCAGACTGTGTTGGCAGTGTGATTCCCTTACCGCTGGGCTACGTCCCTCCCCCTACGCCAGTGAGTGCAGACTGTGTTGGCAGTGTGATTCCCTTACCACTGGGCTACGTCCCTCCCCCTACGCCAGTGAGTGCAGACTGTGTTGCCAGTTACCAGTGCAGTCCCTGTGTTGTGCAGACTGTGTTGGCAGTGTGATTCCCTTACCACTGGGCTACGTCCCTACCGCTACGCCACTGAGTGCAGACTGTGTTGGCAGTGTGATTCCCTTACCACTGGGCTACGTCCCTCCCTCTATGCTTGTGAGTGCAGACTGTGTTGGCAGTGTGATTCCATTACCACTGGGCTACGTCCCTCCCTCTACGCCAGTGAGTGCAGACTGTGTTGCCAGTGTGATTCCCTTACCACTGGGCTACGTCCCTCCCTCTACGCCAGTGAGTGCAGACTGTTGGCAGTGTGATTCCCTTACCACTGGGCTACGTCCCTCCCTCTACGCCAGTGAGTGCAGACTGTTGGCAGTGTGATTCCCTTACCACTGGGCTACGTCCCTCCCTCTACGCCAGTGAGTGCATACTGTGTTGGCAGTGTGATTCCCTTACCACTGGGCTACGTCCCTCCCTCTACGCCAGTGAGTGCAGACTGTGTTGGCAGTGTGATTCCCTTACCACTGGGCTACGTCCCTACCCCTACGCCACTGAGTGCAGACTGTGTTGGCAGTGTGATTCCCTTACCACTGGGCTACGTCCCTCCCCCTACGCCAGTGAGTGCAGACTGTGTTGGCAGTGTGATTCCCTTACCACTGGGCTACGTCCCTCCCTCTACGCCAGTGAGTGCAGACTGTGTTGGCAGTGTGATTCCCTTACCACTGGGCTACGTCCCTCCCTCTACGCCAGTGAGTGCAGACTGTGTTGGCAGTGTGATTCCCTTACCACTGGGCTACGTCCCTCCCTCTACGCCAGTGAGTGCAGACTGTGTTGGCAGTGTGATTCCCTTACCACTGGGCTACGTCCCTCCCCCTACGCCAGTGAGTGCAGACTGTTGGCAGTGTGATTCCATTACCACTGGGCTACGTCCCTCCCTCTACGCCAGTGAGTGCAGACTGTGTTGGCAGTGTGATTCCCTTACCACTGGGCTACGTCCTTCCCCCTACGCCAGTGAGTGCAGACTGTGTTGGCAGTGTGATTCCCTTACCACTGGGCTACGTCCCTCCCCCTACGCCACTGAGTGCAGACTGTGTTGGCAGTGTGATTCCCTTACCACTGGGCTACGTCCCTCCCTCTACGCCACTGAGTGCAGACTGTGTTGGCAGTGTGATTCCCTTACCACTGGGCTACGTCCCTCCCTCTACGCCAGTGAGTGCAGACTGTGTTGGCAGTGTGATTCCCTTACCACTGGGCTACGTCCCTCCCTCTACGCCACTGAGTGCAGACTGTGTTGGCAGTGTGATTCCCTTACCACTGGGCTACGTCCCTACCGCTACGCCACTGAGTGCAGACTGTGTTGGCAGTGTGATTCCCTTACCACTGGGCTACGTCCCTCCCTCTATGCTAGTGAGTGCAGACTGTGTTGGCAGTGTGATTCCCTTACCTTGGCTAGTCTCATGATCTCCGCCTCTCCGTGGTGTTCACCTGTCGTCGACCCGCCCTCCTCATCCGTCACCGTGTATTTATTGGCTGTAGTTTCACCTTAGACAACAGAGAGGAAGTCAGTAGCCACGCGTCCACTTTAAACTACATACACACAGGTACCGCATACTTTATCTTAACAGCATATAATTAATAACTAGGCATATAAATATGTAGTCCTTCACAATCTCTCTCCCCACACACTGTTTATAAACCATCCACCCTCACTACACTCCCAAACATATATATGTAAGGATTGTTATTATATATTTTTAGAACATCTGTATTTACAAACAAGTAAAGGTTTGCTTTAAGGAAAATAACAATTTATCCAATCCAAACATGGTATATAATAGATGTTGAAAAATAAACAAAAAAATGTCCTAACAACTAGTTACTAGACAACTGTTGAAAATTTATTTATTATTTATTTTATTTTATTTTATTTTATATTATATTTTGTTTTATTTTATTTTATTTTATTTACTAGTATTTATTTATTTATTTATTTATTTATTTATTTATTTATCATCATCATCAACATCATCATCATCATCATTACTGTAATTTTTGCTGGGTATTTTTTAATTATAAACAAGAGTACCAGTGAGGTACATGATACGCCCATCAGGAGTTTGATGGAAAATCATATCTATATTAATGAATATGTTACGGGTGTGATTCAATTCTAATTATGTGAAATTTTGCAATGGGATGTATGTACAGTTTATTTTGGACCAACCACCATCTCAAGTTGTTCGTACTAGTGAGGTTTGATGGTCTTGTATGCATCTATATGCAAGATATGAACTGGACAAGGATTTACTGTTCTGTGCAGTAGACAGTGGAAAGTAGGTCACAGTGACCTAGTAATAGAACGTGACATACCGCCATCCCAAGATGTTCCTACATGTGAGGTTTGATGTTCCTGTGTGCATCTGTATGCAATATATGGTCTGGACAAGAAAAAGGTACGTACGTACATACGTGCGGACGGACAGACTGACTGACTGACGGACGTACGTACGTACGGACAACGCCATACCAAAATACGACCCATAGCTGGGCGTATAGAAACCTAGTCATTGTTTTGCTATGTATTAAAGAAAAAAATGACATAAAAATTATTAAATATTTTCATTTAAATCAGGTGATAATTTTGTTTAATTTAATTGTTAATTTTTGCTATCATTCTTTGGTATACCAAATAATTAGATTGATTATCATAATAACAACAACAATCATAAAAAAAATAGAAACATTCAATAAAAACACTCTAAACACTATTTCTGTGTAAAAACAAATTAATATGCAACAAAATTTACTTCCATCTTGATACATTTAAGGATTGTCTGTTGTTTCTTTTACGTTCATCGGGGTATGAACAAAAAAAATCATCCGCAAACTGTGTGAATCGGCGAAGCCGTTCTCACATAAGTTTGCGGATGATCTTTTTTGTTCATACCTAGATGAACGTAAAAGAAACAACAGACAATACTTATAATTAAATTTGAATGATACATGCTAATAATAACACTAAAACGTCATACTTTATTTTGAATTATTTTTTATCCATAAACAATAACGCTCATTAAGACAACTTGCCCATATAAAATAACGTCATCACATATGCCGTTCCCTGACGACGTAATATTTACGTTCATTGAAAAATGAACAAACTCCTGTTGCTACGTCTGGACCAATCGGATGATGTTACGTTGTAATGAATGTAACAGAAATTTAATATATATATATATATATATACTTTTTTGTAGCATATTCGAAACCAGTTATGTTTTCGTAGTTATAAGTGAAAAAGGAAAGTTATATCTTCAAATGTATATTCTATTATGTGTACAAATCTATCTATCCATCTATCTATCTATCTATCTATATATATGTGTGTGTGTGTGTGTGTGTGTGTGTGTGTGTGTGTGTGTGTGTGTGTGTGTGTGTGTGATTATGTAGTGTTGTGTAGTGTTGCTATTGTTTCTAGACGAACCTCGCCTACCTTATAAATGGAGTTTACTATTTTCAAACCAGTTCGTGTTGTACTGTGTCGAGAGTTGCTATGTTTGATTTATCTGCACGTCATTGCGCAGATTTCTATAGGATGTTGTTTTTCTTGTCCACATAACACCTAACTTGTCCACAAAACTCTTCTAATTTAACCTGACGTTGTTAGTACAAAGACTGCACACTGCCACTACTTCCTGATTGGTGAAAACTAAACTGTAAGCTTCAAACAAAGTCTAACCTACACGGAGAATGTGCAAACAAAACACTACAAAGCAAAGAAGCTAACACACATTTATCAGGATTTTATTATGCATTCTTAAAAACACAGCACCTACAACAAACACTCTAGCCCCTTTAATACCTCCTGCCCCTCCTGCCAAAAATAAAAGAACCATTAGGCTGAAAACATTTTTAGTTTTTTTTTAGTATCCAGCTACACTGAAAACGTGTCGGTAAAGAATTGTATTAAAAAATAGAAAAAATAGTTTTTTTTTCCTTCAGAGGATTCAGAAATAAACTACAAAAATAGAAAATAAAATAAAATAAATAAACAAATACATTTTTAAGAAAGCAACCCTATAAAAGTTAGTTTAACTGATGGTACTATTATAGAGATAAAGACGTGTGAAAGAAAGTAGAATGGTGTATTTGACAAACATTAGCGCTATGTCGTGTATAATTGATAGTTACTCAACATGCACGTACAGTATAGGGTACAGCAATGACATACTGCGTGGTTTTGTAAACCTAATGACTTTAAGCTTGTAAACATGCTGCAGCAGAAAAGCTTATTTATTAGCTCAGCGATCACTCATAACTGAGAACAATATATATACACATGTATGTTTGTATGTATGTATGTATGTACGTACGCACGCACGCACACACACAGTTGCGGTAATAGACATAAACATAATAATAATAAAGTCATTATCAGTTGAAAATCCATGTGCGCAACTTGCTTACTAGTCCGTTTCGTGAAGATCAATTGCCCCACACCCCCATCCCTCCCCTTCCACGACATATAATAAAAAACACGACTCTTTTTGTTTAGCTGAAAATACCCATTAAAACGGACCCCATATTCTCCTTTAACTGTCCCCTAATTAATTTAGGCTAAGTACCCACTCCTGAAACAATTCCACTATGGAAATGTATTTTCAATCACTGATAAATCGTTTATTATCATCATCTATATGGGCTTCAACATGCACTGGCGGCCGACTCTAGCTGGGCCACGCCTCTAACATGCAATGCGTTATTACTACATTTGCTTGAATCGTCCCATGCCTGTCGGAATACTTTATTGAGACAGATTAAATACACGCATGATGATGACGACGACGATGTAAGTGAACGAGATTTGATGACATGATTGATGGATGGCCATAAAAGCAAGCATTTCACCGCACCCGCCCAACAAGTAAAATCATAAGCAGCACTAGGAACGCGTGCAGAGAAAGGAAACGTCTACGGAGATTGGAATACAAAAATGCTTCATAATCTATACACATGACTAGATGGTGAATTACAGCACGAGTCACGGTGTCACGATAATGAGCTCCGTGTGGATATTAAACACATTATTATTGTGCTTTCTGTGTTACCAACTCCAACATCTACCTGAATGCTCGTTTGAGCTTCTGTTGTTTAACGGCCTATCAGAGCAGTAGCTCGCGGCCTTCTACTTCTATTTTCAACAAAACCTTTCAATGTATGGCCTATCCTGTCCAAAAACCACTTCTATAGGCGACCAATAAATAATCACTTGAATATCATATGACATTCCATATACATTCCAGTAGAGTAAATGTAAGGCGCCATAATTCATTTGTGTACTGCCATGGTGGGTGCATACACAGCTTATTGTACTGCCATGGTGGGTGCATACACAGCTTATTGTACTGCCATGGTGGGTGCATACACAGCTTATTGTACTGCCATGGTGGGTGCATACACAGCTTATTGTACTGCCATGGTGGGTGCATACACAGCTTATTGTACTGCCATGGTGGGTGCATACACAGCTTATTTCTATATATCAGACATATTAGACAATGCTTAAACTAGATCAACGGGACCTGATTTGGTGAAAAGAAGTTAAAGAAGAAAGAAAAAATGCTTTATTTAACGACGAACTCAACAAGTTAATTTACGGTTATATGGCGTCGCATATATGGTTGAGGACCACTCAAATAATGAGAGAGGAAACCCGCTGCCGCCACGCCATGGGCTGTTCTTGACTATTAGCAGCAAATTATATTTTATATGCACCATCACACAGACAGAATAGCACATGCCAAAGTCTATGTTACACCAGTTGAGGAGCACTGGTTGGAACGGGAATAAACCTAGTGGGCCCAATGACTAGCGTTTTACCAGCGGGACACGTCCCGCTTTGGCTATCCTATTAGTTACCTTCATTCCTGTATTAAAAAGGGAGAATTTAACTTATGCAATTTGATAATACTGTGTAAAGAAACGTTTAAAACAATGTATATTGTTGAGAAAACAATGTTTTGCTAGTAACTTGGTATAAGTTTAAAATGTGATTTTGATAGGAATTTTAATGTTATTCATTATAGAGTGATTTGACAATTCATCTGTTCCCTTTTGACGCAAACGGACTGCAGGGTCATTTCGTTGAATTCGTATTAAGAACATTAATGGGCGAAACTCTTTACATTGGTTTGAACTTTGGTCCTAACAACATGATCATGATGGTATACAAGATGCATCTACAGTGTGCGATCATACACTATCACTCAACTAACATCATGCACGAGATGTTAATACTACAGGTCCTTTTAATACAGAGGTTCGTCTGCTAATAAACTAGTTACTGTAATATAATGTGTACATAGTGTTCATGTCTGACAGTCTGGCTGTCCCCTCTCCTCTCGGTCCAAGTCACCCTCCCTACCACCTCCTGTCTTCTGTCTGTATCAATCTCTCTCTCTCTCTCTCTCTCTCTCTCTCTCTCTCTCTCTCTCTCTCTCTCTCTCTCTCTCTCTCTTTCTCTCTCTCTCTCTCTCTCTCAACCTGTCTCATTCCCTCTTTCTCTTCCTCTCCCTCAGTATCTCTCCCTCCCACTCACACAGTACACACACACACACACACACACACACACACACACACACACACACACACACACACACACACACACTATCTATCTATCCATGTGTGTTCGAGCGTCTGTTTTCTATTCGGTAATTGTCAGTGAATACTGAAACGCTACACATAATAATAATATACTATTATAGTTCTAGTGTATCAGAAAAGTCGTCTTTTTTTTATTGTCCCCAGCTCATTTTGACGATGCCAGGGTTGGGGTGCCCTGATTCATCGCCTCACAGAATATGAATTAGATTATACAAGCTAAATACTAGGAGTACATACACATTGTGGTAGTGTGCTGATTATAGTAATAGTAATACTTATACAAATAATGTAGATGGTGATATATTTAATATTAATGCATATGTACATGTAGATAGTAGTATTATAAATGGCTAGTTAATAGAAATATATTTAAATAGGCTGGTTGATGTAATGGGGATATAAAATAAATATATATGTTTAGAAAGAAAGAATGTTAAAAAGAAAAGTTATAGTAGGTAATTATAGTGATAAGTAATAATGTCAAAATTCACGTCAAGCGCTCGCTTGATAATTGTTTCTATTATCTTCCATCAAATTACTTTCTTGACTGAAGAGTCGTGTCCATGGTGCCCAGATTGTATTATACTCTTCATATTTACAGTTTTTAAAAAGAATATATTTTTCTATTTCGTATTTATTTTGTAAAAAGTTTTGATCAGCTATTATAGTTATTTCATTTTTTTTCCATTTATTAAAAGCCAGTTTATAAATATATCTTTTATATCGCCTATTTGTCCAAATAAACTAATTGTTTTATTTAATTTTATGCCATAGATCATTGACTTTATTACAATAGTAAAATAAATGTGTTAATGTTTCTGGTGAACTGCCACAGAACGTACATTCATTAGTATCTATGTATTTAATTTTATGTAAAAAGGTATTAGTTGTTAGTATCTGGTGTATAATTCTGTATTGAAACCATATCAAAGTTGTATCTTTGAGACTTATAAAAGGCACTCTATAATAGTTTCCCCATTCTTTTGAGTCAAAAGCAAACCTTGGTTTCTACATCTTATTTGTGATGTTGGTGTAATAATTTCGTTTATTTAATAATTTATACATGTCTTTAATACCTTAAATTTTACCGGAAATACAGGATTAGTTAGCAATGTAAAGTGGCCATTTCTAACGCTGTCTGCTTTATTTATAAATGCCTTAATGCTGTTTATAAGCGATGAATATTCTAAAAAGTGTGAATTTACGTTATATATATTTTTTAATTTTTGAAATGTATCAGAAAAGTCTTTGTTTGTGACAGAAAGATGATTTGCTGTAAACATACTGCAAATCGATTGGTCATCTATGTTTTCGCTAATCTAATAAAAAAACCCAAAAAAAAACCCCGGATTACATGTAATTGATAATTTATTTTTGCACTTCTAGGTTTACGTATGTTCGCTTGTCCGGATTGATTTGTTCTGTAACCCAAATTAGCCAGTAATTGCACGATATTGTTAGAATGTAATTCACCCTTCTAACGAGTTCATGTATCAGTAAAGCATGAAATGAACCATATTATAGCAATCCGCTGTATTCACACAATATATTAGCATTATGTAAATGAATGATGAAGTATTTACCTGATTTTCTAGTTTCTGTAAATGAGCAGAGTTCGACAAATCCGCTAGCCCGACGCCCGTGGCTAGTGGTTTTTAAGTTCGGGCTAGTGAGAAACGCAAAACCACTAGCCCCTGCGGGCTAGTGGTTTCCCCCCTCCTCTCGTCATCGCTCGATCGTGGGGTTTTTTTCTTTCTTTCTTTTTCTCTCGGCTGAAATTTCGTTTAATAAATTTGATTGTGACGTTTGTCATCGAATAATATCAACAACGCAATCAGTATATAATAATAATCCACTTGACCTAGGTCTGCAAACTGCAGTAACATGCTATCTCTACATCGTCACAGTTACAGCATGCATTGTTTACCTTTCCCTTTCAAGTTTCTGGCACAGGAAATAAAGTCTAATGACATGCGTGTTAGACACGTCACGTGGTCGTTAATCTCGCACATGTTTTAGGCTAAGAACTTGGAAATCACCAATCGCGACGACAGGTTAATCTCAATCAAGTAAACTCCAGCCATGCTTTGAATTTCAGTGTTTGTTTTATTCTAATTTAACACTTCGCTAACATGTGGTTATCGGCAATCAGGAAAACAATTTACTTTAATGGCAACCGCAAATGCAATGACTCGGCTTGGCCTATTACGTGTATCGGTTTGGATAATACGTCACAGCTGCCGATACAAGATAATACCTTTTTTGTTCATCAATTAACAACGGATTAGATGTCGCCGTTATATTCTTTTGATATCGGTCTGACACGGAATAATGCCCTGTATTTGGCATCACCATTCCTGGCGACATAAATAGTAGGCCCTAAATATATAACCAACTACCAAATACACAGAACCATCTATTACCGTGTGTCACACTGTTGTACCATCATTTAAATTTAATTATTTTGATAGTGTTTTTAGATACCAACCAAGAGTTTGCTCAATTATTTTTCCCCGGGGGGAGGGTAAAAACAAAAACGGGACAATGACGATGGATCACACTTGACAAAAGACAAAACGTACGACACGACAAAAAACTGAAAGTTACAACATGATTTAAGTGTTTGTTTTATTTTACTGTTATACTCGTAAATGTGTAATGTTACAAAAATTGTATAAAAATCCAGTTATAATTGATCAGGAATTTGGGCTAGTGCTTTATCTTGGTGGGCTAGTGGTTTTCACAAACCCACTAGCCCTGTGGCTAGTGACTTTTCAAAATATTTGTCATACTCTGAAATGAGAGAAAACTACCTCAGCCGAACATAGGACCTATATATGTATGTGTGTATGTGAAATGTTTATGTTGCCATAATATTATATAACGATACATTGGCTCAGAAAAAACACAATAAATGAAAAAAGGCGAGAAATTGTCTTTGAACGACACCTCAGCACATGCTAAACAACAGCTGTTTGGTGCCTACCATATTGTTATGTTGACACTTTGTTGAGAGTACAAGGACTGAAACCTGCCGCGGCTCCTCTTACCGAATAGTAGCAAGGGGCCACCACACGGGTTACTCTTACCAGACAGTAAAAAACGTGATTACCACATGGGTTAGTCCTACCTAACGGCAACAAGGAATCTTTTATATACGCTTTCCAGAAGACAGGAAAGCACATACCACAGACATTGGTATACCAGTCATGGGCCACTGGTTGGAATGGGTAAAACTCATTGAGCGCACCTAGTAGGATCGATCCTACGACATATGGTACGTAGAAGACCCTCTGTACCACTGATCTCTACCCCGCCGCCAGTGAGAAAAGTTACATATTTCAAAGTATCATATTTAAACTATATAAAATTAGATCATATTTAAACAAACTAAAAATAGAAATTTGTGATCAGAGATACCCGAAATTTTAAAATAAAAATTAAAGTTACAACAATTATAATAAATAAAAGCAGAAACTAAATAGAAATTCAAAATAGAAAAACATTGGTGAAAGGTAAGATGTGTTTGAAAGATATAACAGTTGACATCTACTGTAAATACTGTATTTCTTCTATAATTACGGTAAGATTTGTTTGGAAGATAAAACAGCTGACGTCTACTGTAAATACTCTATCTCTTCTATAATTACGGTAAGATTTGTTCGGAAGATAAAACAGCAGTATTTCTTCTGTAATTATGGTAAGATTTTGTTTGGGAGATAAAACAGCTGTATTTCTTTATAATTACGGTAAGATTTGTTTGGGAGATAAAACAGCTGTATTTCTTCTATAATTACGGTAAGATTTGTTTGGAAGATAAACCAGCTGTATTTCGTCTATGATTATGGTAAGATTTGTTTGGGAGATAAAAACAGCTGTATTTCTTCTATAATTACGGTAAGATTTGTTTGGAAGATAAACCAGCTGTATTTCGTCTATGATTACGGTAAGATTTGTTTGGGAGATAAAAGCAGCTGTATTTCGTCTATGATTACGGTAAGATTTGTTTGGGAGATAAAAACAGCTGTATTTCTTCTATAATTACGGTAAGATTTGTTTGGGAGATAAAACAGCTGACATCTACTGTAAATACTCTATCTCTTCTATAATTACGGTATGATTTGTATCGAAGATAAAACAGCTGTATTCCTTCTATAATTACGGTAAGCTTTATTTGGAAGATAAAACAGCTGTATTTCTTCTATAATTACGGTAAGATTTGTTTGGGAGATAAAACAGCTGTATTTCTTCTATAATTACGGTAAGATTTGTTTGGAAGATAAAACAGCTGTATTTTGTCTATGATTACGGTAAGATTTGTTTGGGAGATAAAAACAGCTGTATTTCGTCTATGATTACGGTAAGATTTGTTTGGGAGATAAAAACAGCTGTATTTCTTCTATAATTACGGTAAGATTTGTTTGGGAGATAAAACAGCTGTATTTCTTCTATAATTACGGTAAGATTTGTTTGGGAGATAAAAACAGCTGTATTTCTTCTATAATTACGCTAAGATTTGTTTGGAAGATAAAACTGCAATATTTCTTCTATAATTACGGTATTTTGTTTGGAAGATAAAACAGTTGACATCTACTGTAAATACTCTATCTCTTCTATAATTACGGTAAGATTTGTTTCGAAGATAAAACAGCTGTATTCCTTCTATAATTACGGTAAGATTTGTTTCGAAGATAAAACAGCTGTATTTCTTCTATAATTACGGTAAGATTTGTTTGGGAGATAAAACAGCTGTATTTCTTCTATAATTACGCCGACAGTTCTTCCACAGTTACATCCACATTTCAATTTGTTATTATGTTGCTAAACTGACCATGGTCAACAACAACTGTTTATCTCGAACCACTAATATCTCGAGTTTGGTGGTTCTGTCCCTTCGGCATCGAGATAGCGAAGTTATATTTTACTAAACTGACCATGGTCGTACTTTAAAACATTTAAAATCTGATTTAGTACTTGTAATTATACAAGGAATACGGTAAATATTAAAATATAACATTGGTTCTTGAAAAAGACCACATATGTATCTATCAAGAAAGGCAACTTCGATTTGAAAAAGACACTGTTTAAATGTATCATTTTCACACTTGTACATTAGATATGTGACATGGAATTGAAATTGACATGGAATTGACATGGAATTGAGGGGATTCGATGAATGATAAAGTATTCTAAGATTTGATAAATAATCAAACATTCTGGGAATTGATGAATGATAAAATATTTTGAAGCTAGAACTATAAAGTGCTGCTGTGGCTAAAAAGGAATAAAATTGTTACCTGCCGGCCCCTGTTGATCTGTAACACAGAGTTAGTCACCAGAAAATAGTATTTTTAAATCTTAAAAAAGCAACATTCAAACGTCTTCAATAAAAAATGTTTTCCTAGGACGAAATTAAAAGACAACAGTGTGATCATTTTAATGACATGGCAAAAAACTGAAACAAAAACTACCAGCTAATGTGTTTATGCGTTTGCATATTATTTGTTATATGTGGTGAAATATTAATAATTATACACTTTAAAAGTATAATTATGATTATCTTGCCATTTCAACGAAATTCAATGTGTCCTTCCATGCAAACTGTTTATTCGGTGGCGATTTTGGCTTAAAGCATATGGGAATTTAAATGTTACACGTGGTCATTTAAATAGTTTACACATAGTAATTTACATGTTTTACATACTGTAATTCAATTATTTGATCCATGGTAAAGGAGAAGAAACTCACAACCATTACAAAGGGTGCTCATTTCGGGATTTAGTAACGAATTCTTTCAAATGCACTTTCCGACAGACACGAAAGCACACACCGCAGCCATTGATAAATGAGTCGTGTTACACGGACTAGAAAGGAAATAATGAATCCCCTAAGAGGGACCGATCCTACGACATATCACACCTAGGAGGGAAACTCTACCGCCGAGTTACCACGTGGATCTACAACCCACCTTCTTATATTTGATGTCGTAAAGATAACTCATAATGATAGGTCTGAAAATGAAGTTAATTATTTTATTTCAGAGGTGGTGATGGGCGATGGTTTTTTGGAAAAGCCGTCCCCACCACTCATCCATATGATGAGTTCTAAACCCTCCCTTATAGGTTTGTATGATAAAGTGCAGAATCCTTGTTGTTGTTGTGTTGTTGTTTTTGTAAAAGAAGGGGGGGGGGGGGGACTACACCCCTCCAACAAATTCCTATTAACAAAGAAACCAAAACAAAATTAGATTTAAAAAACCCAAAACAAATGGAAATACTTCTTACTAAGTGAAATGCCGACGAATCCAGGCTGCGCCTGTTTCTTCTTCTTCAAGCAGAAGTCCCTGTCGGCGAAGTAGGCGACAACGATGAGCAAGGGGAACATGAGGAAGGTGACAATGGCTTCCCACAGCTCAACGATTCCCGGAGATATGACGAGCAGCACGAGCGCCAGCCAGACGTAGGCGAACACGCAGGTGAAGGCGGTGACGACGAACACCTTGAAGCTCTTCACCCGCCTGATCTCCCCGGTGGGGATCGCCACGATACAGATGGCCGAGATCACCAGCAGGTTGAAGGCCGCCGAGCCGACGATCGTTCCGGGACCAATCTCGCCCGCCACGAAGTTGTTGCCCACGATCTCGATGACGGAGAGGAGAATCTCCGGGGCGCTCGTGCCCAGCGCCAGGAGACTCAGGTTGGCCACGGTGTCGTTCCATACCTTCACCTCCAGTTCCTTCATGCCTCCAGGAGCCGTGGGGTCGGGCACGCGCACGATCGTCGTCTTGCTGGTGATGCGCTCGATGGCGCACATGAAGATATCGGCGATGATGGCGACGGCCAGGAAGCACCACAGCAGGCCGAACAGGTAGAGGAAGGCGCGAACCCCGATCGACCACGTGTACTCGTTGATGGCCGGTAGCAGCAGACCCTTCTGCGAACACGTGTAGTTGTAGACGTCGCTCAGCCGGATCATGACTGGCGGCGTTGTATTCATCATCGGCGTGGTCGTCGATGAAACGTTTGACATGGTGATGGCGCGAAGGTGTAATGGGTCGTCCTAAGTTGACAATTTATATCTGACAAAAGAAAAACAAAGAGAAAAAAAAAGGAAATAAAAATGAGAATATAAATTTGTTACTATCTTAATATTCCAGATCTGCTTTGCAAAGGCATGACCATATATATATATATATATATATATATATAATTGTTTTGAAAGTACGCTATGGTTTTTTATAATTATATAAATAATATTTTCATATACTTGCCTTTTTTGACACCCATTTGTATTTTGTGCTGGGGTATCAATAAACATTCATTCATTCATTCATTCATTCATTGTTTTGAAAGCTTTCATAAAAAAAAGCCTAAGGTATTTTAATACAGTATGTGACACATTAACTTTTAAAATACAATGTCAATTGACTTTTCTGTGGTGTTTTTATATATATATATATATATATATATATATATATATATTGGTGTTGCAGTACTTTAGAACGTGATAGTTGTCATCAGTGAACAACAATCAGGAGACATAGCTTTGAGGCCAAGTCATTTGTGAAACACTTTACTGAGGTGGGGGGGGGGGGGGGGGGGGGTGCAAGGCGTTCATGAAACACCTTACGCGGGTGGGATGGGGATAAGGCAAGGCGTTCATGACACATCCTAAGTGGGGAGGGGGGGGGGGGCGCAAGGCGTTCATGATACACCCTACCGGATTGAGCGAGATCTTGGTCCCGTCCAGCGTTTGAGGACCCTGTCATTAACAGCTGGCTGCGAATTACGAACAAACTAATAAATACGTGTCTAAATGAGAGGATCCTTGGCACTAGAATTAGTCCCGGATACCCCTTGGAATAATCCTCTAGAGTGATAATATCAGATAAGACACTCGTTTCCGCGTGCCTTTTCGGGGGTACTTGTTCTGTTAACATGAATTTCCAGAGCAGCTGATTCAGACAGTATGAGATGGAGTGTTGTTGTTGGCGTGCTGGTTTTGTTATAATGTGGAGTGCTCGCTTTGGCGTGCTAATTCTGCAATATGAATAGAATGCTCAGTTTTAAAACATTGGTTTTGCTTGCTGGTTTTGTTAATATGAATTCTGTTAATAAGAGTTAGACAGCTGTTATTAATGTGCTGATTCTAATGTGCTAATTCTCTTAATATGAGTTAGCTGATTCTAATGTGCTGATTCTGTTAATATGCGTTAGACAGCTGTTTCTAATGTGCTGTTTCTGTTAATATGAGTTAGCTGTTTCTAATGTGCTGATTCTGTTAATATGAGTTAGACAGCTGTTTCTAATGTGCTGATTCTAATGTCCTGATTATGTTAATATGAGTTAGACAGCTGTTATTAATGTGCTGATTCTAATGTGCTGATTCTGTTAATATGAGTTAGCTGTTTCTAATGTGCTGATTCTGTTAATATGAGTTAGACAGCTGTTTCTAATGTGCTGATTATAATGTCCTGATTATGTTAATATGAGATACGTGATTTTAGTGTGCTGATTATGTTAATATGAGATGCGTGATTTTAGTGCGCTGGTTATGTTAATATGAGATACGTGATTTTAGTGTGCTGATTATGTTAATATGAGATACGTGATTTTAGAGTGCTGATTCTTTTAACATGAGATACGAGTTTGGTTTTTATATGCTGGTTTTGTTAACAGGACGCGAAGTGCTGATTTTGGCGTGTTGGTTTTATTAATATGACAAAGAGTGCCTGGTTTAACGTGTCCCTTCCGTTAATGTGAGGCCGATTGTGGTGTTAGCATGTTGATTTTGACGTGTTGGTTTTATTAATATGTGCCCGGTTTAGCGTGTCCCTTCCGTTAATATGAGCCCGACTGTGGTTTTAGCTTGTTGATTTTGGCGTGCAGGTTCTGTGAATATGGTACGAAGTTCTGGTTATGGCGTGCTGTTGTTTTAATATGAGACACTGCATGATTTAGGCCTGCTGGTACTGTCACAATGAGTCAGAGTTGATTTGCATATATGTTCATTTTGGTTGTATTAATACGAGATTTAATGTGCTTTTGACGTGCTGGTATGTGCAATATGTACATTGATATTAATCTGTTGGTTCTGTTAAAGTGCGTAATTTTTTGGGGTGTTGGTTCTGTTAATATAGAGTAAACGTGGTTTTAGCGTATTAACTCTATAAATATGAGACAGAGTGGGCGTGGTTTTGGCCTGTTGGTTCTGTTAATATGAAGTAAACGTAGTTTTAGCGCATTAAATCTGTAAATATGACACTGGGCGTGGTTTGGCTGTGTCTGTTAATATGAACGGAGTTCTGATTCTAGCCATTATCCACGACTAAACAGACCTTCTCAAGTTTTCACGCCAACTGTTCATACACTGCCATTTCACGCCCCATGTGGCCATTTAACACAATATCCCTTTACATGATTTGGGTGCAGTAACTTATGTGCTTATTGAATGTGCATATCGCTTCAAAGACCAGTCCTCTTTGTGTTGTAATGTCAAATGGCTTGGCTATAAAAGTAATACCAAAGTTTAATGCAGGTCTCTGACAGTTGTATACATCTGCAAACAATTATCATTTTATAACTGTTCTGATATGCACCAAAAAGCTTTAAATGCTATTACCAATAAATAACGGTTTACAGGAGTCCAAACATGTATTACGCCATCTTCATAAATCAAGACTAATATTCGATCCTCGTATTCAGCCTTGATACATGTAGTCAAGATTACTGATATCCACTACTAGCGCCCTCTATTGGAAGAAAATTTGTAACACCGATTATGTCCCTTACACGATGACATCGCTGACCAATCACAGCATCGGTAACATGTGACAATCTTGAAAGCAATATCAAAAATTAACCGCCGAAACCTTTTTTTTAACATATCGTGACAAACACGACACGTTTCCACGGACGTTGACGCTGCCATCTTTGTTTACAATAACAAGGGAATCTATAAGGAGCGTTGCGATTCGTTGCAATCAGATCTCATCGCATCCAATGAAATTTAAGCATTTTGTGGCACGATTTCTTGACGACATGTATCAAGGCTGAATACGAGGAACGAATATTAGCCTTGATTTATGAAGATGGCATTACGCAAACTGATCGTTTTGCTTTACAGAATTCAACTACATTGTACTATATATGGTAACATATGTTCAAATACTTGAATAGCCCTGCAGCAAGATTAACCTACATTATGTGTATCGCGTACATACATGTATAAAGCTCCCTCCCTCCCTCTCTCTCTCTCTCTCTCTCTCTCTCTCTCTCTCTCTCTCTCTCTCTCTCTCTCTCTCTCTCTCTCTCTCTCTCTCTGTGTATGTGTTATTGTGTATGCGCGTGTATGTGCGTGTATGTGCGTGTGTGTATTTGTTTTAATATCACCACCCCGTAACACGTACAGTCTGGTCGTCCAAGTTGCGCCTCGGTAATGTTTGTACAGGTTAACTATGGGCGTGGTCGTTCACAACGTGTCTATTTCGACACTTACTCGGCGTGATCGGGTCACGAGACCTGACTTCCAGATCACTTCAAATCGATATGTTCAATGTGACCCCGAGCGAGGTGGTGTTTCTTCACGTTTCAAGTGACACACTGAAGACCCCACCCACCAACGACTGGAAACATGTCCAGGCACCTAAACGACTACATATAATGGGTTGTCTGAAGTTTTGATAATGGCCAAATTTATTTATTCATTTTGTTTTTGAAAATTGTAAAGTTATTCGTTGAACAACAAACCCGTGACAAATTCCACCTACTAGTAGAATGGTGACTAGTTAAAGACATAACGTCACATTCACAATATTTTCCACACATAATTTTTTGTTTGAACAGGAAAGACCCGAGATATGTTCACAGGGGAGAGCGATCGCGGTCGCTCGCTAGACTGGTTTTTGCGCCTCAAATAGTTCGCAAGCGCTCGCCCTCCTGAACACGCCTGTTTTTGCTGTTGTAATAAATATGCGACTTAGATTTTGATATTTATTTTACCGAGGATTCTTGTTAAAGACTGTTTTACGTCAAGTCTCATCAGGCCTATAGGAACGGGGTAGGTGGGGGATCGAGGACAAAAATGTATTTATTTTTTATCCTACTCTATGTAAATAAAGATACAAATCTGACTTGTGCCCCCAGTAGAGACTGTGTCCCCCTCCAATAAAGATTTTGTTCCCCTACTCCAGATATCGTTTCCACGGCCTGGGTATCATATTACATTTTAGATATTGTCGAGTTAATATTACACGTGGGTTAGCAAATATGGCACTTGCCACTGCGATAAGGCACCTTTATTAAAATTGTCTTTCCTATTTGATATTAATAGTGATTGCACAAAAAATGAATACTCCATACCACCCCCAGTATAATGTTGAACCAGGAACTGTGGGGTGACAAACATTATACAGGCACTAAATTTATTATGTGCTGTATAAAATAGCGTGCATCCAGGATTTTTGAGCAAGTATAACTAGAGTCATAAGCCAATCTAATTAAAATTAGCTCCACTATTACATGTGGATCTAACAGCAGCCCGTTGGAGCTCATGTCCAGTTGACCTTTCATTCGACCAATCAAAACCTTACTTGCAAAATCATGCCAGTGATTTGAAAAAAATTTGAAAACATTCGGGATTATGCCGAGGGTATACGAAATGATTCGGGTGAATTACGAAGTATGCCGGAAACTAATTTCAATATAAAATTTTATATAAAAAATTGGTTTCAAGACGAAAAAACCCAAACCGTGATGGTATAGCCATAAAATCTGTTTATACTAGTATACAATCTAGAGTTTATTACCGCACTTTTACCCCTGTTTTTTCAATGTTGAAATAGACCAACAAGTTCGCCTATAGCATAAATAGTCTCGCCCGATATTTCTAGAATCTGTATGCTCCCGAATAACGCTATAAAAGGCGAAGTGTAATTGGTCGATATTTAAATTGTTATTTATTGATGAAATGTCACCTGGACATGGGAGTCCACGCAATGCTGTTAGATCTACTGGTGAGACCAGTAGAGCTAATTTTAATCAGATTGTCATAAGCCGGGCTATCAAGTTTCGATAAACTAATCTAACATTCCAGTAATTGGATTGGGTGTGTGAGGGGGTAGTTATTATTCGTATTTCAACTGGGATGTAACACATATTCGGGCAATATCAACATCGGTACGCTACAATAATAATATTATTTGCAGCAAATTGCAATCTCGTGTGTGTGTGTGTGTGTGTGTGTGTGTGTGTGTGTGTGTGTGTGAAGGGATGCTCTGTGTAAGTGTTTGTTTTGTGTGTGTTGGTGTGTGTGTGTGCGCACGCGCGCGTGTGAAGGGATGCTCTGTGTAATTGTTTGTTATGTGTGTGTGTGGTGTGTGTGTGTGTGTGTGTGTGTGTGTGTGTGTGTGTGTGTGAAGGGATGGTCTCCAAAGAACACCCCCCCCCCCCCGATCAGCCCCTACTATATATACATAGAAAACAAATAAACATCAAAGTAAAGTCTCCTAATCGATGTAGCCGGCAACATTTCGTGCAAACATTGTTTCCTTTATCACCAAGCAACCTTCGAGTCAGATAGCCGCAACAACCTCATTACAATGTAGATTGTAACACTTATATCTGGGCTTTCCGTCACATGAATCAACTAATACAATTTCCCATGTGCCATAAACCGCCGCTGTCATTATGCGGTCCGGCCGCTACTAATTGGCCTCAGACCACAATTAATTTCGCTATATGTTTCTATATAGCCTTAGTGGCTATAACATTTTTATTAATATCAGCAGGCCCGTGAAGTTTTGTATGTACCTTTGCCAGCATGGGGGACACATACCCTGAAAAGGACAACCCCTGTTGTCCAGCTCTTTCTCCCAGCATATTGGTTTAAACAGACACACCCTCTAAACCAGGCCGGAGTACACCCATTTTACACAAAAAGCACTACTTTTGCATGGGCCGGAATTACCACAAACAAGTCTTCAATGTCAACAAGTTACACATGTTTACAAACTACATGCTATCCCCTGTCACTTCAGTCAAACAGTTGCCACTTCATAGCTGTCTGCCATGAAATAATCACAGTCAAACAGCAGACTACTTGCGCGGTCAAACTTCCGGATTTTCGACAACCAAATGGGAAGATAACTGTAATCTGAGGCCAATTACCTCGGAATCTAATGAATGGATGGAGACTCAATGGCTATATTCATTGTGGGAAAGACAAGCGAGCAATTTCTGGTACACATGTTGATTTACAAATACTCCGTTTAGTTGTGTTACGGTAGATCAAAGGGGAGCTTTACATAGATGGTGGTATGTATTATGTGACTAGTCACCATAGTCTACCTGTTAAAACACCAGTCAGGTAGGTTAGTGTGGGTGAACGCCCAAGAACACCACGCATTGCAGACACTGCCAGTGCTCCACGATTGGTATATCAAACGCTGTTATATATGCTATCAAAGGAAAGGAAAAGAATATTTGTTTAATGGCACCTCGGCACATTTTAAAGCACAGCTATTTGGTGTCTAACATGGGTATTTCGACACTTGGTCTAGACAGTGAGATAAAGGAAAGGGGAATGTTTGTTAAATAACACCAGCACATTTTAAAGCACAGCTATTTGGTGTCTAACACATTGTTAGTTCAACACTTGTCGTCTAGATAGTAAGAGACGCCCCCCCCCCCCACCTCCTCCCACACACAGGTTACGCATGAGATCTTTTACATATGCATTTTCACATATAAGGGGCGAATTAGCTTTTATCACAGCAGCGGGTTTCCTTTCAAATATTACCCATTCTTCTCTGAAGTGGACAGGTAGCCCATGCAGACAGTACATTCGCTAACGATTTCACTGGTTCCACCTCCGTCACATTGGTTAAGCAGAAACACCAGTTTAACGAACGTTTCGTGGCGCCACGGGACGCTCACGTCAAACTGAACGCAGAGCACAGGTGTGATATTTTAGACTGCACAACTAATACTGTAGGTGGCGACCACTCAACACACCTTGCACAAAGTTTGACAGTGTGTAATCACGCCCACTGCAATCCAGCGCTATTACTAAACTTTATGCACCTGAACTCAAGGACGTACGTACTTTAATGAATGGCGAGGAAGCTGAATGCAGCTATAATTATCACGTTCAAATCCAGTTCTGGGTGTATACTACCAAATCAAATCCCATAGACGACAATAGTAACATATGTGGCTAAAACTCCTACCTGCAACGTATCAACCGACATAAACGCCACGGATATAAATACTACCACCCCTCACACTTAAAGTGAATCAGAAAAAAATGGGGGTCAAGCTGCTCGTTTCTGAGATAACGGGTAGCGTCTATGACTACCCTAGTTCCGCACAAAATTCGAGTACTTTTTTTTACAGGTACCCCATACATGTTTCAAGCACAAGGCTACTTGACACATTGGTACTAGATGAAATAAAATTGCATTTTTTTTTAACCCAGATAAAACTATTATTTTTTACAACCAACACACTCACATTTATAACCAATCACAGGACTTGTGGTGTTCACTTCTCTATCAAAAGTTCGGTGCACCTCCAACTTTGACCCAGCCGGAAGTTATTTGGTCTAGTACTACCTTCTCGCCGATCACAGGGGGCGCACAAGGCGGAAGGGATCTTTCACCCCCACCGAAACATATTAAAAGTGTACGTGTCCTTTCTATCACATTGGAGGACTCTATGTTTCTGTGTCTTTGGTTTTCACTGCTCCCCAAAACCCTCAGTTATTTTAAACTAGGTGTGGCCTTCTTACAAAAACCAAGCTTTGCAAAGAATTCTCAGAAAACCACGTCTGGTTTAATTTACTGGATATATTAATATTGACAGACCCCCCCCCCCCCCCCCCCCCCACACAGCAAAAAAACACCCCAAAAACCAAATCCCCAAAACAAAACAATAAAAAAACCCCCCAAAAAACCCACAAAAAAAAAAAAAAAAATTAAATTAAAGAAACTAAACAAAAATAACAACAAACAAACAAACCCAACCCAACAACAACCAAACAACAACAACAAAACAAATAAACAAACAAAAACTCCCAACCCCCTAAAACCCCCAACAAAAATAACAACCCCCTCCACCAAAAAGTCTCCCAACCACAACTCCAAACAAAACAAACTACCCAAGCAAACGTACACGACATATGTTGCCAAGTAATATCCATAGTAACAAGGTCAGTGTGTCTGAAACAATAGCACAGAGCCACCTCGACCTCTGACCTGAAAACATCGACACTGTTATATGTGGAAGACATATTTGTCACAAATTTCATATTAATGTAAGCACATACGTCTGTTCGAAGGAGCGAAGACGAAGAAAAGATGTTGGCAAACATTGGTTTTCTTCTATTAACGTGGATATTTATCTTACTTTTGTTATAGTACATTCTAGAATTCCAAGTATAGGTGTGGAAAGATGGGGTGGCGTGGTCAAAGCCGATGTGATCATAATATGTGTTAATCCTCCAGCTGAAAGATGAATTAATACCTGGCCACTCCACCCCCACCCCTGTTGTGAAATTTTTTAAAACAAATGTTATCAACAAACTATGCTGGTAGCGTTTAATCAGTATACATATTTTATTGTCAGCGTGCAGACCCAGTGAGGGTGAGGGGGAGGAGAGAAAGTAGCATGGGTCAAAAGGGTCTCGGATTTTTAGACATATTAAAAACAAAAATCTTATGTATGTATGTCGCTACCTAAATGGAAATGGCTTGTAAATAAGTTATGTTGAGAAAATCCCTAGGCAAACACAGCGCTCTGAAGAGGTAGACTCAAAGAGCGTGAAGTAGTCTGTGGTCAGACAACACGTACCCGGTCAAGGAGTGTACCCACGTGTATGCAAACACACTACGAACAGAAATAAAAGGAACTGTAATATGTTTTTATGACACCTCAGCAAATCTAATAATTATTAATTACATGCATGAGAGAGAGAGAGAGAGAGAGAGAGAGAGAGAGAGAGAGAGAGAGAGAGAGAGAGAGAGAGAGAAAGAGAGAGAAAAGTTGCACGATTTATTTTTACATGTCATTCATATGCAAGAAATTATTATAGACAAGTTGTGAGGCACTAGTTGGAACGGGAAAAACCCTGAGTTTATGAAACTCGATCGACCCATAACACCTCAGACGAGCGCTCTACCACTGAACTACATCCGCCCACCCAACAACGTCAAACTGTTTTACTGCGCGGGCCGACTCGATGAGTGTACGAGCAGACTGATGACCAGATAACGATCTCATGTTGTTTTTCTTCTCAGTAGAAGGAGATTTGACATACTTGATTGAGTTACAGGAATGAGTAACACCTGGGATCAAAGATAACCTGTGTGCCTCTTGGCGTTTTGTCCTCGTTCGTGTATTGAGTATATATATTTAAAAAAGAGAAAAATAAAAATAGGTTGAACAACTAAATCAACTGGCAGTGCATTATATGCATGTCTTGTCAGATGGGTGAGTGGTACCCGGTATCTATTTTGTTAGCTGTTCATCATCCATACATACACCAGATGTCGACAAATGTATATGAAAGTTAAGAGTTTGTTTACAACAGGTTGATTAATTGATACTATTGTATGTCAAGCATTAGTCTTCAAAGACTGAATCTATTAGCAACATGGGATCTTTTATATGCACTTTATTACACAGACAGGACAGCACATACCACGGCCATTTTATATAGCAGTCGTGAGACACTTGTTGGGTCGGGAAAAACATACGTGGGTCCGCCGAACGGGTTCGATACTACGACCCATGCACCGCAGGCGAGTGCTCTACCGACTGAGCTAAATCCTTGCATGCTTTGTGAACCGGAAGGCTTAAAGGCAATACACTACGCTAGACGATGAAGACAACAGATAAATAACACCACGGCGATTTTCCCTTATTTTTTAATGTATGAATGAGTAAGAATCGACAATGAGCAGCATATGAAACCATACTAAACTGGCAAAATTCAGTTGGTTTACAGTGTTTGATAAAAAGTTCAATACTAAGTAGCACAACACGTACCACAAAGAAAATGTTGTGATAAGAATATTTGTTTAACGACACACCAGCACAGCACAGAGAGAGAGAGAGAGAGAGAGAGAGAGAGAGAGAGAGAGAGAGAGAGAGAGAGAGAGAGAGAGAGAGAGAGAGAGAGAGAGAGAGAGAGAGAGAGAGAGAGAGAGAGAGAGAGAGAGAGAGACACTTCTGCTCATTCCAAAACGAAGATGGGTGAGAAAAAAAGCCGAGTCTATCGATGGAAATCGATACCACGACCCATCACATCTCGAGCTAGTTCTGAAGTAGCAAGTAGGACAGTTTTTGTACCTTTGTAAAGCTGTACAGTTTTCCCTGGGGATACGCAGCCATCATGTCGATATGTTATCAATCTCGACTCTGTCAAAAATACATCCTATATCCCTGACTGTGGCCGTGTTATTAATCTCAAGTTATATGTGAATACCACATGGCACCACGCTGTATTACCTGCACGTAAATGGTTATATACAGACATGTCGGCCCCGTTAAACACCGCCATGTGCAATCACTGCTGTATCCAGTGGCACTGCAATATGCACCACCAGATCTAATTTAGTACAACAATCACACGGTATTCAGAGTGTCTGTTTTCTTGCCTTATTACCAAGTCAAAGCATGAACAACGAAGTTCGCAAATGTTTTAACTTTACCCGACCCTCACCTTAAAAACAAGAGTATCGTTGACGCAGATTTATGGAACGCAACACACCGCCATTCCAAGTTGTACTTACATGCAAGGTTTGGTGATCCTATAGGAATTGATCAAGAAGATATAGCCCGGAAAAGGATTTCCTTTATTTAATGAATAGTAAATCGTGAAAAGTAGGTTGCGGTGACCTAATTATGGTACGCGACTCACAACCATCCCAAGCTGTACTTGCATGCAAGGTTTGATGATCATATATGAATTGATGAGAAAGATATGACCCAGAAACAAAATGGTTTACGGACGGACGGACAGACAACGCCATATTATAATTCAACCCATCAAAGACAAGCGCTTAAAAAGACTTAAGTTTGTGAAATACTTGTAATTTCTGCGAGTTGTTATTTATGTCGATTATGTAGCAATGTCCAGACATTGGGTAGGTATCACGAATTAATTCCTTTGTTTCAAAATGCCTTACTTAAAGACCTTTTATCGGCAACTAAGTCCATAAAATGGAACGAATTAACGTTTGTTGTTAAATAAATAAATTTGCCCGATACTATGCAAAGCATGGATTATAATGACATATGAGGCAAAATACACAGTTACCCTTAACAATCTGCGTTTTAAAATTCTGATAGAATTTTAAAATGCTGAAATATATGGTCTCAGATTACAGTTATCTTCCCATTTGGTTGTCGAAAATCCGGAAGTTTGACCGCGCAAGTAGTCTGCTGTTTGACTGTGATTATTTCATGGCAGACAGCTATGAAGTGGCAACTGTTTGACTGAAGTGACAGGGGATAGCATGTAGTTTGTAAACATGTGTAACTTGTTGACATTGAAGACTTGTTTGTGGTAATTCCGGCCCATGCAAAAGTAGTGCTTTTTGTGTAAAATGGGTGTACTCCGGCCTGGTTTAGAGGGTGTGTCTGTTTAAACCAATATGCTGGGAGAAAGAGCTGGACAACAGGGGTTGTCCTTTTCAGGGTATGTGTCCCCCATGCTGGCAAAGGTACATACAAAACTTCACGGGCCTGCTGATATTAATAAAAATGTTATAGCCACTAAGGCTATATAGAAACATATAGCGAAATTAATTGTGGTCTGAGGCCTGATATAGTTCACACATTACACCGGTTAAATGCTTGATTCTGATGAAAGTATTATAACCAGAGAGGTGAAATTACACAGACTGATTGTGCATACCACAAGGAATATGAAAAAAACTAATTTATTTATTTTCTAAATATTTTATTAAATTAAAAAACATTTTTTTTTTTGAATTTATTAAAAATTAAAATTAAAATTTTCAACTTTTAAATTTCAGTATCCTCCAAAATAGCATAACATGACCTCTGATGTTACTACAGGTTGTTGCAATATGTTTTTAACAGTTTTGAGCTAATAATTTGGTAAAAAAGAGCAAAAGTTGGATTTTGTTAGTCAATATTGAGATTTTTAATTTTTTTTACATATTGAATTTTAATGAGTTTCTCAATTATTGCAATTGGACAGAAGATCTAAATATAATGAATATATCACTACTAAATGTAATTAAACACTTTAAATAAATAGTATACAGTTTTTAACAAGATTAAGTACTCTAATAATACATTTCACCTACATTTATGTAAATTACACACTTCAGTCATTTTTCAAAAATGGTCTTTTATCCTTAGAAAATCTAATAGGCTAATATTCTATGCTGTCTGAATGTATTTATTGTGTTCAGTAATCAGATGCTGGTATACTTGTCAAGTTTATTGCAGAAAATGTGCCAAAAAGGTTAACATTTGGCTTGTAATACATATGGCAGAATAATCCATAATGCATATTCAGTGGGTCATTACTACAAACATCCTTCCAATCAAGAAATACTACACTGAGGTATCCCAGACACTGGCACATGACTGCACTTGTTAACAGTTATCACTGGAAACTGAAAAATATGGTGCAAGTACCTCTTGGTAGGATTTATATCAGCATTTTGTGACAAAATCTTCATTTTCAAAGTTGTCGTCAACAAAAAAGATATTATGGTGTATACCTAAGTAATATCTGTAGGGCATATTCATATTAATATGCATTTATATGGACTGTTTTGCCTTTTACAAAGTGGCTACATGTCTAATACAGTAAATGAAGTAGATTAAGTAAATACAGCAGGTCAAAATTGAATATGAGGCCTATCATGTCTAATTTTCCCTGAAATTAGTGTGTAAACATTTGTTGCAAATGGCCCCAATTTTGTGACTTTCACCATCCCTCTGACACATTTCTAATAATGTATCATGAATTCAGTCACCATGTCTTTACTAAGCCTCCACTTATCATATCTAAAATGCAAAATTTTACAGTTTTAGATTTTTTTGTTTCTCAAAAATTTAAATTTAAGTTTAATATTTAATGAAAAATGAAGTAAAATCTAATGATTGATTTTTTTTCCTTTAAATATTTCAAAATCTTTCCAAGACAACACTGTGCAGATAGAACATATGTAGAAGAAAAAATAGCTGCTCATTGTATGAAGAAATTCCAAAATTTGATAAAGTTATTACATTTTTAAGTTGGTGTCCCTCAAGTTTCCATTGCTAAAATTGGCCATGGCAAGGCACTGTGGTAGGTGTTTTAACACAGCCTCTGTATACTCTCAGTTTAAAGGTGACATACCGATACTTACCGAGCATTGCTTTAATATGTATATCATTGGAATGCATTAGTGTGGGCCAGTTTTTAGGGGAAAAAATGGACTGATAGGCCTCAGATTACAGTTATCTTCCCATTTGGTTGTCGAAAATCCGGAAGTTTGACCGCGCAAGTAGTCTGCTGTTTGACTGTGATTATTTCATGGCAGACAGCTATGAAGTGGCAACTGTTTGAATGAAGTGACAGGGGATAGCATGTAGTTTGTAAACATGTGTAACTGGTTGACATTGAAGACTTGTTTGTGGTAATTCCGGCCCATGCAAAAGTAGTGCTTTTTGTGTAAAATGGGTGTACTCCGGCCTGGTTTAGAGGGTGTGTCTGTTTAAACCAATATGCTGGGAGAAAGAGCTGGACAACAGGGGTTGTCCTTTTCAGGGTATGTGTCCCCCATGCAGGCAAAGGTACATACAAAACTTCACGGGCCTGCTGATATTAATAAAAATGTTATAGCCACTAAGGCTATATAGAAACATATAGCGAAATTAATTGTGGTCTGAGGCCATATGTAAACTGTAATTATGTGAGCTCACCGTGGTTCCGCCAATTTCCCCGCTCTTCGTGGTTTGTTGTGTGGACCCTAGTACCGGGTGTGGGCACTTAAACGCTACTGTCGAACTAGGAAGTGTAATACAGCGTCATACAGCGTGCTCACGTAAACCCTGTTTTACAATGTTTATTCGAGTGTCAGGGTTTTAAAGCTCATAGATATATAATAAGCTAAACCTACATTTCCTATATTACCCAAGCTATGTGAAGGTGTCCGGGGGTATGTTTTTTGTCAAAATTAATATTAAAACAAAGATTTTAAAATTCAGTTTATTTATTATTATTAATTTTTTTTAATTCAGTGACAGTAAACGTAATGCAGATTACTTGTTGAAGATATAGAATTATCTAGACATGTCGCAACACCTTTTCTATTACTTCCCCGGTGTAATCAAATGAAAAATTTAAACATAGCCATATATGGCACGCGAAACTACAAAGAAACTGTTATGCCGTCGATGTAGGAAGTATAAAACAGCGTCGCGTTATCGCTACTGACGTCAAACCTGTTTTATCTCGCCATCATGTAAATTTTTTAAATCTCATTGGTTGTTTGTCGTTGGACAAATCCCTTATACCCCTGTGGGCGGAACCAAATTCTCTTATACCCCGTCTATAATTTCCAACAGTTTCCAGCCACCCCAATTAATGCTAAAGCAATAATTAGATTATAAAAAGTGTTGTTTTTTTAAAATTAAAATCTGTTTCAGACAATTTCGTATTAATTACAAACATTTGAAGTTAAAAACTCGTTTATCGATGGAACTATTTTTCGTCACTGGCAAGTGGTTTCGTTCGGCTCCGTTAATAAATTGTTAATTATTGTCTGGCGTTATTTTGATTATTTGGCTATATGGTTTAACATGTCGGCAAGATAAATTCGTTCTTTTACCCCGAGCCGAAGGCGAGGGGGTAAAAGAGCACACAGAGGGTACATAAAAAGCCATATACCCCGAGAGATGCTTCTACAACTTATATTGTGCTGTTTACTCGTACGAGTCAGCGGTTGTTTTTTTGTGTGTTTTTGTGTGTTTTTTAAAGTGTTTTTATTTTCCTAGAGGGCATTGATCTACTAGTAATAATCATCAGCTATTGGTCATTTTGACATATAGTCTTAGAGAGGAAACCCGCTACATTTTTCCTTTAGTAACAAGGGATCTTTTATATGCACTTTCCCACAGACAGGACAAAACATACCACGGCCTTTGAAATACCAGTCGCGGTGCCCTAATTGGACAGAAAACCCCCAATCAGAGATAGGGTCCACCGAGGTGATTCGATCCTATGACGCAAGCACCTCAGACGAACTCTCTACCGATTGGGCTAAGTGCACTGGATCCTCCATATTTCCACCCAACTGTTACACACAAGAAAACTGCGATATGTACTGCGCTGTCCTGTCCATAACAAACCAGAACGAGGGTCTTCTCTCGTGTTTCAAACAACTAACATAATGACTAATGATTCTATTATTTAGCGATGTGGATTTTCAGGTTCCAAATTGTCTCCACAATTTTGTTTCCACCTGTCAATGAGAGAATCATTATAACAAAATGCTGAATTCTTTTAACGGAATAATAGAGTTGTCCGAGTTTAAAACAAGAAATAGAAGCACAGATAATGCTAACTTGGTTTGAATATTAAATGTTCGGTTAGGATTAGCGCCCCACCCCACAATCCACCAGTGAACATTGGAAGAACCGCCCTTATTATCTGATCTAGTTTTAACGTTATGTTGTCATTTTGGCGTCTGGGGTGTTCCCGTACGAGGTAGAGAGAACGTCTTGTGGTGTCTGAAAGCTCGCTGAATATAACTACGAATAATGCTGTAAACAAAAGACGCAAGCTATTTATATAGGGATGGGGGGCCAGGTACCCAGCTGGTTTTGAATTATTTTCTGTAATTTAGTACTGGGGTAGAATCCCTACTCCATTCCGACATCTCTAGAGATACGAATTTAAATCTTATTAAACGTTACCGCCCTTGTAATGAACTCAGTGACAGATTGCTGATGTGACCACTGTTTTCCCATTCCAACCAGCAGTCAAAGCGCTTAGTATATGGGGAGTACACATTAAAGTGCCCTTGATGCTAATCAAATATAACTTTATACTGACGGTTTGAGTTTTTTTCAAAATTAATATGAAAACAAAGATGTTTAAATTCAGTGACAGTAAAATGAATGCAGATTAGGCCTACTTGTTTAAATTCAGACCGGCCTCGGTGGCGTCGTGGCAGGCCATCGGTCTACAGGCTGGTAGGTACTGTGTTCGGATCCCAGTCGAGGCATGGGATTTTTAATCCAGATACCGACTCCAAACCCTGAGTGAGTGCTCCGCAAGGCTCAATGGGTAGGTGTAAACCACTTGCACCGACCAGTGATCTATAACTGGTTCAACAAAGGCCATGGTTTGTGCTATCCTGCCTGTGGGAAGCGCAAATAAAAGGTCCCTTGCTACCAATCGGAAAGAGTAGCCCATGTAGTGGCGACAGCGGGTTTCCTCTCAAAATCTATGTGGTTCTTAATCATGTCTGACGCCATATAACCGTAAATAAAATGTGTTGAGTGCGTCGTTACATAAAACATTTCTTTCTTTTGTTTAAATTCAGTGATATTAAAATGAATGCAGATTAGGCCTACTTGTTAAAATTTGGATTATCAGATATGTTGCAATACCTTTTCTCTATTTATGTGCAGTATTACTTCCTTGATGCAATCAAATGAATCAGACTTCAAACATAGCCTTATATGGCACGCGAATCACAAAGAAACTATTATTAAGAGATGCATGTAGGCTATTGTCGCTAAGATGTATATATCACAGCATCGTCACTGGTGACGTCAAACCTGTTTTCCGCTGATCACTCGAGCGTGTCAGGGTGTTAACGTGTAGGATCAGGCCACACTCCCACATCCTCCCGGAAGTTGTTGAACTCAAGGAAACAGCGGTATGTACTGCGCTGAGAGAGAGAGAGAGAGAGAGAGAGAGAGAGAGAGAGAGAGAGAGAGAGAGAGAGGGGGGTAAGTTTGTGTGTGTGTGGGGGGGGGGGGGAGTGGTGTGGGGGTGTCTTCTCACGTGTTTTAAACAACCACCACATGTTAAAGATTATAATGACTAAACATTCTAATATCTTGAAATGGAAGGTCCAAATCGTCTCCATTAGGTTGTTTTTTTGTTTTGTTTTGCTTTGCTTTGTTTTGTTTGTTTGTTTGTTTTTTCACCTGCCAGTAACATATTCAATGTGTCTCCAATTAGTTATTTATCAACTGGTTTGTTTCATTATACGGATTGTCACAATGTGTGCATTTGAAAAGATTACAAACCCCCCAGCCCCCAGCACCCTGCACCATTTATCTATTTTTAAACCACGCCTTATGTGAGAAGTTCGTGTGGTGTACAAAATCCCTGCTGTGTACACTGTTTACTCAAGTGTAAAAAGCCCGGACCGCGGAGTTGTTGACATTCCGTCGGAATGTACCTGACAGATGAATCACAGTGCGCATTCTCACTGTCGGTTTGACGTCACAATGCGATGTGAACTACATGGTCGACATCGCGTCACAGCGTGACCCAGGTCAGGGAATGGAATGAATGGATGTTTAACGACACCCCAGCACAAATAATACATCGACTGTTGGGTGTGAAATAAACCGAGAGCCAAGTCAGCGAGTTAACTGTCAGTGTGTCCGAGATTGGGAAACCTGTCAGCTGGGTTCACTACTAAACATGTCAGTTCTTGAAAGTCATTTAATAAACCAGCTGGTCTATTGTTGGTCTAATAATTAAACATGCATGAACTAAACTGTAAACAATAACTACAAGAAATAGGCCAGCCTGTAAAACACCCACCCACCCACACACACACACATACAAACACATACAAAACCAAAACAACAAATCCCATCCCACTGCTCCAAAAAACACCCCAAAATACAAACAACCAAAACCAAATACAAAACAAAGAAACAGAGTTAAATTTCTATAAAGCTATTGTAATATTTTAAAATATGTATACCACGTACTCGCCTTGCCCGACCCCATCCCCAGTAAATAATTATAGTGCAGCCCACTACCCAGAACAAAACATATTTCTACCGGTGCACCACAACTGGTCAAAGACCGTGGTATGTGCTTTCCTGTCTGTGGAATAATGCATATAAAGATCCCTTGCTGCATTAGAAAAAATATAGCGGGTTTCCTCTGATGAGTACGTGTTAGAATTACCAAATGTTTGACATCCAATAGCCGATGATTAATTAATCAATGTGCTCCAGTTGTGTCGTTAAACAAAACAAACTTTTTAAAACACATAGTTTTACAAATGTAAACACCCAACCTTCTACCCCACCCCCGCAAAAGGCACATAAAACACCCCCAAAAGACACATAAAACACCTCAGACCCCCCCCCCCCCCCCCCCCGGATATAAAACACCCCTAAAACCACAGAACAGTTTTCACTGCTTTTCATCAATAATAAATACAGCTGTCAAATTCCCATCGACTCACTCACATCAACATCATAACATGCTTTACAAACATGGGAACATTTGCAAATAAAAAAACAACTAACCTTCAGGTTATTTGCACGCCTGGGCTCCAGGTAACATAGCTCATCAATGAGTAACAACTAACTAACTAACTAGAGAGAAAGAGAGAGAATCTGTCGCGAAGGCAGCACGGAGGACTAGTATTAAAATCGGACAGATTGCAATCCAACGCCCATCCGAAGAACGCGTTCGTGCGCTAGAGTCAATCCTAGATCCACTCGTTTTTCAGTCCGCATTTTATCAATACCACCCAACCCACACAACCAACGTCAGGTCGCCAAACGTGTTCCTGTCGGCCTGCCTGCCTGGCTTGCCTCGGCTCGATGGTTCTATTTGTCAACATGCTGGGTGTGTGACGGCGATAAGTGGACATAACAATAAATAAACAGGTGGATTTGAGGGTACTTGTTTGATGTTTAGATGCACAGGTGAAAACAAATCCTTATAAAAATCGTGCGACACCGGAATCTGTAAACTGTATGTACGTACATACGTTTGTGGGTCAGTAGATCCCATGAACGTCTGCACTTGAGAAAGGTTTATTCGTTCATTCATTCATTGAGAAAAGTTAATTAAAACATTTAAAGTTTATTTTGTTTAACAAAACCACCCCATGACCTACAGTACATTGATGTATTAATAATGAATGTCAAACATTTGATAATTCTGACATATACAGTGGCGGATCAAGAAAGGGGTGGGGGAGGGGGGGGGGGGGGCAGTGACATGAGGTGGAATGCCAAGGGAGGTTTAGAGGGGGATCGTAAAAAAATGAAAATTAATATAATTAAGATCCGCCTCTCATATACATGTGATGTAGTATCGAAGGGAACCCTCTGCATTATTTTTTTTTATTAGCAGCAAGGTATCTTTTACATGTATTTCCTCCAGTCAGGACAGCACATATCACGGACTTTGTTGATTTTTTTCAGGCGTGGGTCATGGTTTGGGACGGTGAGAAAACAATCCGATAAATTGTCCATCAAGGGGGTTCGATCTTACGACGTAATAAACCGGGACGAGGGCTCTACGGACAGCAAGATTCCGTCCACACACGTGATCCAGTGTACTAGGTATTCCGTTTGGTAATCCGCCAACCACTGACCTCTCTGTCATAAACAAAGCACAGCTGAAGGACGTATCTCTAAGTGTAGGTAAACCGTAATTAACACTGAAACAAGTTACAAAGACCACCTTGTACACCAAGCACCTGTCTAGATGGGAGAGCTCAGACATAATATTCCGTCATAGCTCGACTAGCTGTTAAAGCCTGTTTTGTTTCACGACATCAGAGCACGTTGATTAATGCTATTGGGTGTCAGACGTGTGACGACACCAGAGCACGTTGATTAATGTTATTGGGTGCCAGACGTTTGACGACATCAGAGCACGTTGATTAATGTTATTGGGTGCCAGACGTTTGACGACATCAGAGCACGTTGATTAATGCTATTGGGTGCCAGACGTTTGACGACACCAGAGCACGTTGATTGATGCTATTGGGTGCCAGACGTTTGACCACACCAGAGCACGTTGATTGATGCTATTGAGTACCAGACGTTTGACCACACCAGAGCACGTTGATTGATGCTATTGGGTGCCAGACGTTTGACGACACCAGAACACGTTGATTGATGCTATTGAGTGTCAGACGTTTGACGACACCAGAGCACGTTGATTGATGCTATTGAGTGTCAGACGTGTAACGACACCAGAGCACGTTGATTGATGCTATTGAGTGCCAGACGTGTGACGACACCAGAGCACGTTGATTGATGCTATTGAGTGCCAGACGTGTGACGACACCAGAGCACGTTGATTGATGCTATTGAGTGCCAGACGTGTGACGACACCAGAGCACGTTGATTGATGCTATTGGGTGCCAGACGTGTGACGACACCAGAGCACGTTGATTGATGCTATTGGGTGCCAGACGTTTGACGACACCAGAGCACGTTGATTGATGCTATTGGGTGCCAGACGTTTGACGACACCAGAGCACGTTGATTGATGTTATTGGGTGCCAGACGTTTGACGACACCAGAGCACGTTGATTGATGTTATTGGGTGCCAGACGTTTGACGACATCAGAGCACGTTGATTAATGTTATTGAGTGTCAGACGTTTGACGACACCAGAGCACGTTGATTAATGTTATTGAGTGTCAGACGTTAGGTGCCAGACGTTGACGACACCAGAGCACGTTGATTAATGCTATTGGGTGCCAGACGTTTGACGACATCAGAGCACGTTGATTGATGTTATTGAGTGCCAGACGTGTGACGACATCAGAGCACGTTTATTGATGTTATTGGGTGCCAGACGTTTGACGACACCAGAGCACGTTGATTGATGCTATTGGGTGCCAGACGTTTGACGACACCAGAGCACGTTGATTGATGCTATTGGGTGCCAGACGTTTGACGACACCAGAGCACGTTGATTGATGTTATTGGGTGCCAGACGTTTGACGACACCAGAGCACGTTGATTGATGCTATTGGGTGTCAGACGTTACTAGAGCACGTTGATTAATGCTATTGGGTGCCAGACGTTTGACGACACCAGAGCACGTTGATTAATGCTATTGGGTGCCAGACGTTTGACGACACCAGAGCACGTTGATTGATGTTATTGAGTGCCAGACGTTTGACGACACCAGAGCACGTTGATTGATGTTATTGGGTGCCAGACGTTTGACGACATCAGAGCACGTTGATTAATGTTATTGGGTGCCAGGCGTTTGACGACACCAGAGCACGTTGATTGATGCTATTGGGTGCCAGTATTGGGTGCCAGACGTTTGACGACACCACAGCACGTTGATTGATGCTATTGGGTGCCAGACATTTGATGACACCAGAACACGTTGATCGATGCTATTGGGTGCCAGACGTTTGACGACACCAGAGCACGTTGATTGATGTTATTGGGTGCCAGACGTTTGACGACACCAGAGCACGTTGATTGATGCTATTGGGTGTCAGACGTTACAAGAGCACGTTGATTAATGCTATTGGGTGTCAGACGTTTGACGACACCAGAGCACGTTGATTAATGCTATTGGGTGCCAGACGTTTGACGACAGCAGAGCACGTTGATTGATGCTATTGTGTGCCAGACGTTTGACGACACCAGAGCACGTTGATTGATGCTATTGTGTGCCAGACGTTTGACGACACCAGAGCACGTTGATTAATGTGCCAGACGTCTGACGACATCAGAGCACGTTGATTGATGTTATTGGGTGCCAGACGTTTGACGACACCAGAGCACGTTGATTGATGTTATTGGGTGCCAGACGTTTGACGACACCAGAGCCCGTTGATTGATGTTATTGAGTGCCAGACGTTTGACGACACCAGAGCACGTTGATTGGTGTTATTGGGTGCCAGGCGTTTGACGACACCAGAGCACGTTGATTGGTGTTATTGGGTGCCAGGCGTTTGACGACACCAGAGCACGTTGATTAATGTTATTGGGTGCCAGATGTTTGACGACACCAGCGCACGTTGATTAATGCTATTGGGTGCCAGACGTTTGACGACACCAGAGCACGTTGATTAATGCTATTGGGTGCCAGACGTTTGACCACACCAGAGCACGTTGATTAATGCTATTGGGTGCCAGACGTTTGACCACACCAGAGCACGTTGATTAATGCTATTGGGTGCCAGACGTTTGACGACATCAGAGCACGTTGATTAATGCTATTGGGTGCCAGACGTTTGACGACATCAGAGCACGTTGATTAATGTTACTGAGTGCCAGACGTTTGACGACATCAGAGCATGTTGATTAATGCCACGTCAAACATAACATGACCCATAGACAATAAGGTTGCCCCCACCCATTAGGTGCGCCACCCCCATATAAGATCCCGTCTACGCCCGTGGGTTGTTGTAATAAATGGCTCACTCATGTATGTGCATGAGTGCGCACATATGTTGTCTGTTTTAGCTTCAGTCTTACGCCTTTTTTTGTCAGAACACTTCGAGACTGCACATTCTTGAAGCTGAAGTTTTTGGAATGATACCAAAACAAGGGCGCTAACTGGAGTCGTGATTTTGACTACACCTTGGTTTTGTCAGTCACGTCGACACGAGCAGTGTTACTGTGTAACGCATCAGGTAAAAGTGGAATTATTTGGCGCGCTGGTTATATAATAATTACCCTTGTTTATGAGTAAAACATCTGTTTATAGTCAGACTAAGGTAACATATACTAGTCATTAGCAATAGCGCAGGCATTGTGAAGCCGGGCTCAATGTGTAGTGCTTAAGCCATCATCCCTGTGGCTAGTAGCAGGTTCTGGGCTCGCATCCCGGTCCCGGCTCCCACCCAGAGTGCGTTTTGACGACGTCCTACATACTACACCGACTTCTCTCTCACTAACCACTAACAACTAACCACTGATCAACTGTCAGCTATAAAACTGAATTGTGTGTTCCGGACAGCGTGCTTAAACCTTAATAATAGCACTATTATTTCACTGATGTATTCAAATATTTCACTAAATGTTATATATATATATATATATATATATATATATATATATATATATATATATATATATATATAAGAATGGTGTTATTGTAAACGTCTGTTTAATCTCTTGACCAGCTCAGAGGTTTTGACAAATGTCTAGCCTAGTGGCAGTGAATTGATACTATTGTAGGTCCGACTTTATGGCAAACTTTAGAATCACAGACGTCTGAAACACCAGTCAGTTTGACCACTATTTATTTATTTATTTATTTATTATTATTATTTTAAATAATGCACAAGATACCGATGTCTGGTCAGGCCGATCCAACTGACGGATAGGAATTTGTTCCAATAACAGAAACGGACAGGTGCTTCGGACCAATAAGAATGACAAAAGTGGGACCGGCAAACACACGTTTTAAAAAAATAATTTCGGTCTCAGAGATCGAGAATCGGTCCCAGACCGGTAAAAAAGGGCTTTTCCCCACCTCTGATATATATATATGGTGGCTGGAAAAAAAGTCACAATTTAGTATAGGAAAAAAAATCACAGGAAAAAAAGTCACAATTTTTATATAAAAAAAGGTATGGGTTTGTAGAGTATTGAATGTGGCATCATACTCATATTATGCATAGGGTAATTTTTAAGTAGGTCAATTAGGCTAGATTAAAGAAAGAGGCCTCATATTGTGCATGGGTGGTGACTAATTGTTACACTTAATAATTAGGGTCAATTAGGCAGGATTAAAGAAAGAGTCTTCATATTGTGCAGGGGTGATGCTTGGGTCTAGCTTACTGATTAGGATAGATTTAAACTAAGGGCTTCCTATTGTAAATGATTTATAAAATGCCTAAGGTTAAATGTGTTTCACTATATATAGATATATTCTCCAGCTTGCTAGTATCAGAAGTATATTTAATATGGAAGTTATTCATAGCAATAAGGGTGGTCACAAAATCTGTCATGAGGGGTTCATGTATACCAAACATGCAACTCGCAAAACAAAGTTGTGGTGGAAATGTGTCAAAAGATCTAGTGGTAATTGTCGAGGTTCTATGATAACAGACTTACAGAGAGAGCACCCAGAAGCAGTTAAACCCCACAAGCATGCTGCAGATCAGACCCACGTCCATCTCGCCAAAATACGCAACTCGATGAAAGATCAAGCTGCCAGGACCCGGGACAAGCCAGGCCAGATCTTTGCCTACGTCCAACTGCAAGAGCGTCTTCGCAACTTGTGTGTTGATCACCTTGAGGACCGCAAGAATGTAGCAGAATTTCTTCATGGTATTGGGTGGAACATTAGCTCGAGTTCACATTTAGATAGACACAGATATATATATATATATATATATATATATATATATATATATATATATATATATATATATATATATATATATATATATCGCTAATGTAACTCGAATCGTGTCAACGCACCTTTAACATAGACACCTGGGTAGAGGAAGAGACAGCCGTGCCGTAAGAATAAACACTTGTCCTATTTATACATAGCACCATGTAGGCACTTCCACAATACAACACTTAGGTTCTGACAGTAAAACTCAGCTTTCATGATATGTGTGTCTATCTAAATGTGAACTCGAGCTATTGATATAATTTAACGATAGTGCTTCACTCACTATTCATAGTCTCTTACCGCTATATTGAACTCTTACTATTTGCGGTGCCAGCTCGGGCTGTACACAATGTATCGTCTGTTATTACTGGAACGAACAATAACAAAAAGTGCGGGACGTACAATATTCTAATTGCTTTTGACGTTTAATATGTATGTAATAGGTATGGCCGTTACGAGACCGTACTTTTTCCAACCACGAAAAAACGAGAGAAAAAAAAGGAGAGCGATAAAGATATTTGAGGATTACCCACAATTCTGTGCCCAAGTATGTTGTACGAGTAATATAATGCGGAGTAAGATTACAGACTTGGATACTGAACTATGTGCTAGAATATTATATTGTTATGGTTGAAAAGAGGATAATCACAGTTATTTGTTTTAATCTCCACCTTACCCCCACCAGTAACAGTGCCGTACCTAGAAGACGGAAGATAAGAGCTTTACTAGAAGGGGTCTAGGCAAGGGGTAGGGGTGGATGGCAAGAGCCCCCCCCCCCCCCACCCCACCCCCGAAAAAACATTTTTAGTTTAAAATGTATCCCTTTTTGTACCAGGAAAAATCCCTCTATCATTGTACCCTGATTATTTATGTTTTTCCACTCCATTTTTCGTAGTCGAAGTACAAAACAACAACAAACAACATCCCAAAAAAAAAAAAAAAAAAAACAACACCCTCACCCCACCCACCACCCCAACACCCCACTCATTATCAAGATGTATACTCCAACCCCCACCACCCACATTAATATTTCTGTCAGACGTGCAATTATACTTGTAGTACATCCGTAAGGGGACGGGATGTAGCCTATACCCCAGTTTTAAGACGCTCGCCTGGTGGGATCGATCCCCGTCGGTGGGACCATTGGGTTATTTCTCGTTTCAGCCAGCGTACCACGACTGGTATATCAAAGGTCGTGACATATGCTATCCTTCCTGTAGGACGGTATGTGTTTCCTCTCTAAGACTATTTGCCAAAATTACGAAATGTTTGCTATTCAACAGCCGATGATTACTAAATCATTAGCCTCTAGTGGTGTCGCCAAACAAAACAAACACGTTATCTTTCGAATCAGTAACACCGGGTGATATTATTACAAGATCTTGTGACCAGCAAGTTTACACAAATCCCACCTATAGTTTTTTTAAAAGGATTCTTCAAGCTTTGTGTTATCAAATCCAGGAAGTATCTTAGAAAAAGTTGTTCATTAACATCTTTATCTTTATAACCGAGAACCGTATTAAAGAAAAAGATAGGAAATAAAACATTTAGTGAAGCTTATGACTGTAATATATTTAGATATCACAATCCCGTTGCTTGAGTGTGAACTTTAAGTTTTATTTTCTAGATGGCTTTACATAAATTATACATGTCGATTTCCCTGCTGAATACGCGCGAAATGTCACGTTGTTCCACTTCGGTGACGTAGCCCAGTGGTAAAGCGTTCACTTGATTCGCGGTCGGTTTGGGATCGATCTCCGTCGGTGGGCCCATTGGGTTATTTCTCGTTCAGTGGACAACGATATTACGTTTTACTATTATGATTGTTATAATGACCAGTTATGCTGTCTGAGAAGATAAAATGTTAATAATGAATACTGTTAAACCATCGCTTACTTTTATTCTTGTTCTTTTCAGTTTATTCAATCGTTTTTCACAAACGTTTACTTTAATTGATTGATTGATTTACTTATTGAAAATTGCAGTCGCCATTATTGTACAATTTAATGTTTTTGTTACGAGGTGATAAACAAGACTCTAGTCGTACTCACGACCACTCTGTTGACACTGCCTATACACATTGCAATCATGTTTCGACATTCGGACGTTAGTTCTGCCAAAATTACGCGTGGGATCGATACATTTGTAGTCATTTATTACAAATTGAAAGTAAAAATAGCGAAATATGGCACTTGTAACAATGATACTGCATCTTCAGGTTCAAGGACGCTGACCTGGACACACATATCAGATACCTGGGCAGTGTCTGTCCACGACAGTAGGTTACTTGTTATAGTTTACTGAAAGAGAAGTCGATGTAGTAGCCTTATATTTCCCCACTGAGCGGTTAAAGCTCAATTTGGGTGAGTGTCGGTGCTGGGGTGCGAACCTGACAGGTTTAATTTAGTCTGAACACATTGACTTATTAATCATTGGATGTCAAACATTTGGTAATTTTGACATAGTCTTAGAGAGGTAATCAGCTACATGTTTCCATTAGCAACAAGGAATATTTTATATGCACCATCCCACAAACAGGATAGTATATACCACGGCCTTTGATATACCAGTCGTGGTGCACTGGCTGAAATGAGAAATAGCCCAATGGGCCCAATGGGCCCATCAAGCGAACGCTTTGCCACTGGGCTACGCGTTTGTGGAAAGGTACATGTAAATGATTGTTTGCTGCTAATGGACAAATGTAGTGGGTTTCGTCTTAGACGATATGTCAGCTTACTAAATGGGTCACATCCACGGATGGATGATGAATCAATGAATGTGTCCAGGTGGTGTCTTTAAACAAAACAAATTTTAATTTTAATATTGATCTGTAGGGAAGACAGTTTTAAATATTCTAGTTTAAAACTAGACAACAATCGTAGATCGTGATTTATAGAAAACTCTCACAGATTAACCAGTACAATATCAAATGTACTCTAACTACCACGTAATCATCCAAACATCCATCCATCCGTCTGATTAGATTGTCTGTCAAAGTCCGTCGATCCGTCTGTCCGCTTGTACTGCTGACCAATGCCGTGACAGACACACTGTTAATAGATTGCTCGACTCCAACTCCAAACAATTTTTACATGTCCACATCCTTCGAAGGTGCAGGCATGTCTCTCTGGACTCTGACTGATTGCCTTAACTAATACGTCCGTAGTTATTGGAAGATACAGTTCAGTTACAGCTTTTATACACGATAGACACACAAAGAAAATACAGATACTAACATTCCGAGCAAGAAGATACGATTTGTATATTATTGTAATACACTTGAAAAAGCGCTGTTAGCCGAAAACAACTTTCATTGACAACTCAGTCAAAAATAATCCTTTTTAATTCAACAACCATCACGCCATTCTGTTCCACGTGCTTGCACAAACAATTCTGTTAGCACTTGTGATGAAATATTAAAATGACTAAATCGACCATGTACCATCGAAACAAGCGTGTCCCTGGAGACCGTTGTATGTACAAGACAACAGACCGACATTAACAGAGTGGATTGAATCGAGACGCCGACCATCCAAGTTTGGTTTGTGAAGAATGCCCTCAGTGTCCTCATCCATGTTTGTTTTGTGAAGAATGCCATCAGTGTCTTTATCCTTGTTTGTTTTGTGAAGTATATCCTCAGTGTCCTCATCCATGTCCGTTTTGTGAAGAATGCCCTCAGTGTCCTCATCCTTGTTTGTTTTGTGAAGAATGCCATCAGTGTCTTTATCCATGTTTGGTTTGTGAAGAATGCCCTCAGTGTCCTCATCCATGTTTGTTTGTGAAGAATACCCTCAGTGTCCTCATCCTTGTTTGTTTTGTGAAGAATGCCCTCAGTGTCTTTATTCATGTTTGTTTTGTGAAGAATGCCCTCAGTGTCCTCATCCTTGTTTGTTTTGTGAAGAATGCCTTCAGTGTCTTTATTCATGTTTGTTTTGTGAAGAATGCCCTCAGTGTCTTTATCCATGTTTGTTTTATGAAGTATGCCGCCCTCAGTGTCCCCATCCATGTTTGTTTTGTGAAGAATGCCCTCAGTGTCTTTATTCATGTTTGTTTGTGAAGAATGCCCTCAGTGTCCTCATCCATGTTTGTTTTGTGAAGAATGCCCTCAGTGTCCTCATCCATGTTTGTTTTGTGAAGAATGCCCTCAGTGTCTTTATCCATGTTGGTTTGTGAAGAATGCCCCCAGTGTGTTTATCCATGTTTGTTTTGTGAAGAATACCCTCAGTGTCCTCATCCTTGTTTGTTTTGTGAAGAATGCCCTCAATGTCTTTATTCATGTTTGTTTTGTGAAGAATGCCCTCAGTGTCTTTATCCATGTTTGTTTTGTGAAGTATGCCCTCAGTGTCCTCATCCATGTTTGTTTTGTGAAGAATGCCCTCAGTGTCTTTATCCATGTTTGTTTTGTGAAGAATGCCCTCAGTGTCTTTAGCCATGTTTGTTTTGTGAAGAATGCCCTCAGTGTCCTCATCCATGTTTGTTTTGGGAAGAATGCCCTCAGTGTCTTTAGCCATGTTTGTTTTGTGAAGAATGCTCTCAGTGTCTTTATCCTTGTTTGTTTGGTGAAGTATATCCTCAGTATCCCCATCCAAGTTTGGTTTGTGAAGAATGCCCTCATTGTGCTCATCCAAGTTTGGTTTGTGAAGAATGCCCTTAGTGTCTTTATCCTTGTTTGTTTTGTGAAGTATATCCTCAGTGTCCTCATCCAAGTTTGGTTTGTGAAGAATGCCCTCATTGTGCTCATCCAAGTTTGGTTTGTGAAGAATGCCCTTAATGTTTTTATCCTTGTTTGTTTTGTGAAGTATATCCTCAGTGTCCTCATCCAAGTTTGGTTTGTGAAGAATGCCCTTAGTGTCCACTACGTTGGACGAGCACCGGCCTCGGTGGCGTCGTGGTTAAGCCATCGGACATAAGGCTGGAAGTTCATGGGTTCGCAACCCGGTACCGGCTCCCACCCAGGGCGAGTTTTGAACGACTCAGTGGGTAGGTGTAAGGCCACTACACCATCTTCTCTCTAATTAACCATAACTAACCCACTGTCCTGGACAGACCGCCCAGATAGCTGCGCTGTGTGCCCAGAACAGCGTGCTTGAAACTTAATTGGATATAAGCACGAAAATAAGTTGAAATGAATGAATGAATGGACGAGCGGACAAATATCTAAAGTCGGTAGAGCGTTCAGCTGAGATGCTTGGGTCATTGGGTCGAACCACCTCGGCGAATCCACTGGGTCCAGCCACTGTCCCATGCACGGTCCCACGACGGAGCAGTGCATATAAAAGGTTACTTGCTGCTCATGGACAAATGTAGCGAGTTTTTTCTCAAAGAAATGATCAAATGTTTGACATCCAATAGCCAATGATTAATTAATTAATAAGCTCTAGTTCCTGCACAGAAAGGTCAACTGACCGAAATACGCACATAACCTATTCACCCCATTATGTATAGATAGATTACTGCACAAGCCGGAGTGCTATGCGGAATTTATGAAACGAGTTTGGGAATTATTTTATTCTCCGAGCAAGAGCTGAAACAATTTCCAAACGAGTTTCATAAATTTCGAATGGCACTCCTGCAAATGTTATAATTTATTTATTATCCGCAAACTATGATTTTGAACAAACGTTAAATATGATTGTAATCGCTTTACAATCGACCTTAATAACATCCGGCGATGCCAAATACAGTGACGTGGATTGATGTCAATTTCTGAAACCGTGACGTCACGGTATTCTTATGACCCAGGCAATAAAGATTACGTGGGTAAAATACGATATTTATGTAACCGTTTATTGGAGGCCATATGGGTAATAAATATCGTATTCATCTCAATATGTGAAAAATAATATTCACCTCAATACGTATATATCCAGTTCACCACAATATGTATATAGCTTATTCACCCCTATGCGCAATGATCCTATTCATTTCAGCAGGCATATACCCCATTCAATTCAACACATGTGTGGCCTGTTCATCTCAGTACGTATATATCGCATACTCTTCAGCACATCTTATTCACCATAATACGTATATATTCGTTTCACATCAGTACGTATTACACGGTATATATATATCATATTTGCCACAATGTGTATAATATATCTCAGTCACCACAATACGTATATATTCGTTTCACATCAATACATATTACACGGTATATATATATATATATATATATATATATATATATACCGTGTAATACGTAATATATATATATATATATATCAATCATATTTGCCACAATGTGTATAATATATCCCGGTCACCACAATACGTATATGCCCTATATCTTACAGGAAAGAGAAAATGAAGGACCCCACTCTGTCAGTCGGAAGGCATAACACAGCGAGTACACTGCGGGCAAATTAAGTGTATATATTTTAAGCTAGCAGGTTTGAGGCCATTTAATAATAAGTCAACTGTCCGTGCTATAATGTTTTCAAGACGCCAGGTTGATAAGTCGATTCCGTTTCACTTCATGACACAATGTCACCTAGTAGAATGCACTTTATGTTATTTTGATGACTTTTATGTTCAATAGCGCGGAACAGCATAACGCGAATATCAACCATTATTTATTTGTATGTAACACATGCCCACATGCAGTCATAAGAATTATACAGTTGCACACATTCGGTTTAAAAACGTTTACTGTGACACATTCACGCACATACATACAAAACACCCACATTGTTTGTGCTTCATAATTACCCGTACACGTGCATATACACACAGAGAGATACAAACACACATGCACCCACGCACCACGCACGTACATATACACACACTGATACACACAGAGATACACCCACCTACCACGCACGTACCTACACATACACATATACACACACAAATACACCTACGCACCACGCACATACTTACACATACACAGACACACACATACACCCACGCACCACGCATGTACATATACACATATAGATACAAACACATATACATCCACGCACCACGCACGTACCTACACATACAGATACACACACATATACATCCACGCACCACGCACGTACATACACATACACAAATATACACACAATATACACCCACGCACCACGCAGGTACATACACATACATAGGGATACACACATAAACACCCACGCACCACGCACGTACCTACACATACAGATACACACACATATACATCCACGCACCACGCACGTACATACATATACACAGATATACACACATATATACACCCACGCACCACGCACGTACATACACATACATAGGGATACACATATACACCCACGCACCACACACGCACATATATATACACAAAGATACACACATATACACCCACGCACCACGCACGTACATACACATACACAGATACAGACACAGATACACCTACGCACCACGCACATACCTACACATACACAGACACACACACACACACACATACACCCACGCACCACGCATGTACATATACACACATAGATACAAACACATATACACCCACGCACCACGCACGTACCTACACATACAGATACACACACATATACATCCACGCACCACGCACGTACATACACATACACAAAGATACACACATATACACCCACGCACCAAGCACGTACATACACATACATAGAGATACACACATATACACCCACGCACCACACACGTACATACACATATACAAAGATACACACATATACACCCACGCACCACGCACGTACATACACATACATAGAGATACACACACATATACACCCATGCACCACGCACGTACACACACAAATACACACATATACACCCACGCACCACACACGTACACACACATACACAAAGATACACACACATATACACCCATGCACCACGCACGTACATACACATACATAGAGATACACACACACACACACACACACACATATTCACCCATGCACATACACATATACGCCCACGCACCACGCACGTACATATACATACACAGAAATACACACACATATACACACATGCACCACGCACGTACATACATATACACGGAGATACACACACATATACACCCATGCACCACGCACGTACATATACATACATAGAAATACACACACACACACACACACACACACACACACATATATATATATATATATATATATATATATATATATATATATATATATATATATATACCCGCGCACCACGCACGTACATACAGAGATACACACATATACACCCACGCACCACGCACGTACATACACATACATCTGAAATCGGTAAACTAATGACACATTTCCCAGTTAGCTACCAGTGACGGGTTGTTGGTCACGTCGACCAGACTTCAGGTAACACACCACCATTCACGTTTGCATGCATTTCAATTTTCAATACAATATTTATGTCAGAATGTATTCTGAGAACAGGACAATATTGAGAAAGTGTATTCGATTCATAACTTTCAATGAAAAATCAATTTTGAGTTATCCACCCTTATGCCAAAGCGCGGCGTTATTGTGATGTTACAATAAGTCTAAACATATCACTACTTCAAATCAATGTAATTTAAATATTACAATGGCCAGCGTACTTTCTTATCATTTCTGTATTTGATAATATTATGATGTACAATAAAGACATGACAAATGGTGGTGTTGTGTCTGACACGACTCACATTCCTTTAGATGCTCGACCTTCAGACGATGCCAGTGAAGTCTGAGAGGTATTCAATTATATACATTTATAATCACCTCCCCCATCTCAATATGCCCTACCTACTCTCGTTGGACTGTAGTAAATGTCGAATTAACCCTAGCTTGCGTGCGGCTACTGTATGGTAATGGCCCCAACACGTGGTGCCGTGTTTTATTAAAGCAAGTCAATACTGTGTGAGGGAAGGCTATTATTGTCAACCACAACAATGTGTGACATAGCAACAGAACAATGTGTGACATAGCAACAGAACAATGTGTGACATAGCAAAAGAACAGTGGTCACAAATCAATAACTCGGAGACACGCTGGAACCCACAGATCAAACCGGCATGGGGTTACGGTTAGTGAGGTACTGGGGCAGGGCAGTACGGCAGAACACTGCTGATAACTACACTAGAAGAGAAAACTCACGAGGGTTTCGCAATTACATTCCGTTTACACAGAGCTGTGACTGGTGTTTCAAAAGGTGTATGGATTATGTTTGTGTGTGTGTGTGTGTGTGTGTGTGTACATGCGTTAGTTTTATTATACTGCGAGATGATGTTTAATAACAGTGGAATACGTATTATAAATGTGTGCTTGTGTACGTGTGTGCCTTGTAATTTTTGTAATTGTTACATATAATACAATATAACATACATGATATGTCAGATTTATCACGATGTTTATTATTATTTATTTTTAAACACTGTTATTCAGTCACACGCGAGTTACTGTGGCGACCACGAAAACACGACCCAATTATTTTGTATCACAGCAGATCCTTGGAGTTTCTCTATTCACTTTTGATAACATTTCCCGTATTCAGTTAGGTTTATCGATCTGTTCGTGTTTTGTTGCCAGTTATTGCCAATTGTGTTTTTTTATAAATATTGTCGTTAAGGCGCGAACGTACTGTAACGATTTGTATTACACGGAAACAGAACGTTTAATAAAGGAAACAGAACGCTTAATAAAGGAAACAGAACGCTAGAAGGAAACAGAGCGTATTCTGATCGTCTCCAGCCTTTTCAACGTTCACGTGAACAATTCAACACAGATCTGTCCTTTGCTACATCACTACAAGTTAACTTAGATAAACGCACCGCTCCTCACTGCAAGAGTATTGTCTTACCTCGCGAATAGTGTGAGAAAACGTCAATACACGCCTACTGAGCTTTCAGAAAGCTGTCCTTCCTAAACATTCCTGGTGATTATTGTTAATTAACGGATTAATGTAAACGGATACACTGTTTCGCTACATAGGTTACTGGTACACGTAAGACAGCACCTATCACGGTTTCACGATCTTTAATATACCAGCTGAGAAGCATATTAGTAACAGAGATATCAACGAATACGAATACTATTACTGATTTTGGACGGTCGTCACCAATTGTTAATATCTGTCGTAATGACGACTATCAATATAATAATCGTAATTAAAATGGGCATAAAACGATTGCGAAATACCATACAGCATAGACAAAAGATTGGCTATAATATTTGTATTTGTGTTATTAGCACTGGGCTCAATTACTGGATTACTGGTGTGGTCAAAACCGTGAATCTCACGACATGCACAGTGACTCAGCCTACAATCACTTTTGTAAAGTTTTGTTTAAGTTTTATCTTACATTCGAACTGAACACTCTGTAAGGATAACTGTAATCGTGTTTCGTGCAAATGGTCACTAATATTTACAGTATTCGGTGTCTCCAAGCATTTCACCTAATCAAAGATCCACAAACCGAAAACCGTGTGTGCCCACGTTAATTATCGTGAAATCTGTATTTATGAGGATCTGAAAGCCAATTAATCAGCCTGCCTGGTGTTTCTAACATCTTCGGTGCTGCTACGTTCGTTACCTAATAGATCCAACGCTCAGATTCCAAACGAACGGCATGCGTGTCGTAGATCGAGGTTCACAATCAAATGTAGCAAAACCCACTGTGACTGTCTGATTGGTAGAGATATATGTCACAGTATTTAATATTTGCGCAATTGCCAGTGTTTCCAGGGAGGTTTCGGGGGTCAAACCGTTCTCTGCTCAAGGGAATTGTTTTTTGTTTTAACAGTTTTCCAGGGAGCATAAGTTTACGTTCTTTACCCTCCTAGAAACTTCACTCCCCACAGTCTAGATCCGCCCCTGCATTAATTCCTCCATGCGCCTTTAATACTAGAGCTCAAAACGGCCTGTGACCAGGTCGCCAAATAATATTATTTGGGCGATCTTCTTTAGAGCTATAACATATGAGCCACTATTAATATTTGTATTGCATATACTGATTCCACATTAAAATCTTGCTCGTGGTTCATGGTTCGTTTACCTTAATTTTCCAACATCCATTATTATTTTTTGAGTCACCATATTTTTTGGCGAGTTTCGAGCCTTGAATACATGCATAGCTATAGCGTAGTAAATAGTATACATAGATTAGACGTAGCGCTCTTACATGTAGGTGATTTCAATATCTAATCTCAGCTGCCATAAGAAGATTAACGAATTTAAAAATCCAAGACAAATACAACTATAAAACATTACTGTTCATCGTATACAATTACTTGCAACGTTGAGTTCTGCACACTCGTTGACGTGTTTATTTTGTTTGCATTAACTACAAAAAAATAATTTGACAAAGGTCAGCAGTGCACGAGTCAGGGTCAAAGGCTATCAAAGATAACGGGACAGTGGCCGTCTTATCCACCTTCACACCTAGTCTGGGCTGCAGCCTTCCTTTGTGAAAATAAATCACATCGTACACATTTAGCGTGTTTACATTCCTTCCTTCCTTGTTGACCGTACATGCAGTTACACCCATCTATTCTTGTACTTCAATAACACAAACACAGTACAAGTAATGCACTCTTGTACTTTTGTAGATGCATTTCAAAACTTCGTAACATGTGAATTGCTGCAGATTTATTTTACCTCTGTACTGCTTCGCATCTCACAGAAATATGCCAAAAATGTCAAGTGAATGAAACAGAAAACCGGCCGGTTGCGTTACCTAGCTAAAAGAGGTCAGGTCAACGGAAACAAATAAATAAACACAAAAAAACATCCTACCTGTCACACGCTGGTCTGGACGTCAAATGCTTTCTGTCGCCCTACTACCAGCTGTGTTCGATTGTCTATAAAACAGCATTCGAGGTACAGCGGTGACGTTAGACGTTGAAACACAGATGTTGCAGCCACCCAGCCGCCATAGCGTTACTCCGAACTGCCGTACAGCGATTCAGTTGAACCAGGAAATCCACACACACAAGCACACACACGCGTTAAACGTCGCCAGATCAGTGTGTATCACGTCTAGAAACAAGCACATCGACCCATAGACACACAGACACAGACAGAGACACACCTTGCCGGTGTTGTTCAAGTTATACGTTGAGTCATTGCGTCGTGTACTGGGATATTATATAGTAGCGTGCACAGTTACTAACAGCACACCACTGATTCTAGTGAGATACTAGCAGCGTGCACAGTTACTAACAGCACACCACTGATTCTAGTGAGATACTAGTAGCGTGCACAGTTACTAACAGCACACCACTGATTCTAGTGAGATACTAGTAGCGTGCACAGTTACTAACAGCACACCACTGATTCTAGTGAGATACTAGTAGCGTGCACAGTTAGTAACAGCACACCACTGATTCTAGTGAGATACTAGTAGCGTGCACAGTTACTAACAGCACACCACTGATTCTAGTGAGATACTAGTAGCGTGCACAGTTACTAACAGCACACCACTGATTCTAGCGATATACTAGTAGCGTGCACAGTTACTAACACAATACCACTGATTCTAGTGATATACTAGTAGCGTGCACAGTTACTAACAGCACACCACTGATTCTAGTGAGATACTAGTAGCGTGCACAGTTACTAACAGCACACCACTGATTCTAGCGATATACTAGTAGCGTGCACAGTTACTAACACAATACCACTGATTCTAGTGATATACTAGTGGCGTGCACAGTTACTAACAGCACACCACTGATTCTAGTGAGACGGTAGTGGCGTGCACAGTTACTAACAGCACACCACTGATTCTAGTGAGACAGTAGTGGCGTGCACACGTACTAACAGCACACCACTGATTCTAGTGAGACAGAAGTGGCGTGCACACGTACTAACAGCACACCACTGATTCTAGTGAGACAGAAGTGGCGTGCACACGTACTAACAGCACACCACTGATTCCAGTGAGACAGTAGTGGCGTGCACACGTACTAACAGCACACCACTGATTCCAGTGAGACAGTAGTGGCGTGCACACGTACTAACAGCACACCACTGATTCTAGTGAGACAGAAGTGGCGTGCACACGTACTAACAGCACACCACTGATTCTAGTGAGACAGTAGTGGCGTGCACAGTTACTAACAGCACACCACTGATTCTAGTGAGACAGTAGTGGCGTGTACAGGTACTAACAGCACACCACTGATTCTAGTGAGACAGTAGTGGCGTGCACACGTACTAACAGCACACCACTGATTCTAGTGAGACAGAAGTAACGTGCACAGTTACTAACAGCACACCACTGATAAAAGTGAGATACTAGTAGCGTGCACAGGTACTAACAGCACACCACTGATTCTAGTGAGATAGTAGCAGTCTGCATTGCAATACTCTAATAGTACATCACTGATTTTACTGAGATACTAGTAACTTGAAAGTTACTAACTACTAACAGTACGCTAGTGATTCTACTGAGATACTAGTAACTTGCAAGTCACTAATAGTAAACCAATGATTCTACTGAGATAATATATATATATAGTAGCTTGCAAGTCACTTAAGAGTGCACCACATATTGCACTGGTAAACAATGTAAAATAAACAGGATGCAAGTTATAAATACCGGGTAATGAGGAGAGTCGGAATGTAAGTAACAAGGAGTAGTTTTATGCATTTCGGATGAGGAGAAATTGAGCGCTATATTTCTCAAACAGAACAAATTTATGTACACACAAATTGACTTGTTCTTCACCCCCCCCCCCCCCCACCCCATCAGTTCACACTATGGCCTCTACCCAGCGGGTACACTAACGGCAATCGATCCCACAACCCTACTGCCCACCGAAACCCAGTTTATAATGCTAGTTTCAGAATGCCAACTATCACTACATTGCCGTTAAATGTATGGAATTAATCTTTGTACGCAATATTAGCTCGATGTCTGCACGACAGTCAACTGGATCTAAGCGCATAAGAGATCCTCGCGAAGTGCGGCATTTGGGCTGTTGGCTGTCGGCTGTCGGCAGTACTAATCAAAAGAGGAGAAGCGGTCAGAACTACTGGAAAGTGTTAAAAAGACTTTGCGTATTATATTATAGATTAAGTACAAAGTACAAAGTTAGTGGTTTAGTGGTTAGGTTTAGAGCAACTGAGTAGTTAATAATCTAAAACTCCTTAAACAGTTAAGAAGATAATTTTCTTTAAGTTTCTAGAATGCTTTCCGGATTTATTTTTTTCGGGGGGGGGGGGGGGCAATTGCCCCCTTTGCCCCCCCCCCCCCCCACTAGATACGGCCTTGGTTTTAATATATCGGCTTTATCCTGCGAGGGTTAGAATGGCGAATGCAGCGAGGCAGTAACCAGTTATTTCTTTTATCCTGCAATCATACAGGAATATTCGGATAATCATTATTTATTCCAATTTGGTGTACGCAAATCGAGTATTCTCAACCTAGCAAGGCTTTTGACGTATGACTTCATACAAGATACATGACGTCATTATTTGTAAGAAGCTAGCTACATTCTGTCACATTAAAAAAGCGTTTCTAAACTCTAATTCATAATAAAGATACAAGTTTTTTTCAATTGTTATCGCAAAACAAAAAATTATTTGCATTTACTGTACTTAAACAAATGATTTAAAGTTTATTGAAAATCTACTCTGAAACACTCGAGTCGAGTTGGGCTTATGTCACGTGACCTATATTTTTGGTCAGTGACCGAAAATACAGAGATTTATCTAGTCATCATATCTTGCCAGTGTATACAGTGATTGCGGGATAAAAAGGGATACTACATGAGTTGCCGGATTTAAGTGTTTTTTTCTAATTTTATTATTATTATTATTTTTTTTATCTTACAACGAGTTGTTTTAAAACGTATCAAACGAGCTGAATGTTTAAACAACAAGTTGTAATACAAATAGTATCTAACGGACACGAATGCAGTATTATATTTCTTACATGCCTTCGAAAATTTAAAATACCTTTTCCAACTAAAATGTATTTACGGTACTTGCGATTGCAGTTAAACTACGAGTCACAGAGCAATCAGATTCAGCTTAACATATTATATTACAGAGCAATCAATTTCGGTCGTGCTTATTTCATTGGATGGCATGGTTGTGGTGACGGGGGATCACCGTGGAGCAGACAATAACACGTCTCAAAAGTGATCTTCAACGTGTTAGAGACAAACATTATCTACATTGTGATCTCTCACATGCGTGTGTATGAAATAGCTGGAATTATATAATGTTGTTAGATAGGGTTTGTGACGGCACGTGGGCGGGCCTAATTAATAATTACATAGACCATCAAATGTTCGAGCAAGGTTTCGCATACCAAACAAGAAAAATGAGTAAAAATGGTGGACATAGTCATAAATAAAACAATTAAAACAAAAAAGAAGTCGACCACAACAACAGTAAACAAAAAACCCAGCATTAACGACTGCCAATGTCAAACAGCATATACTGTTCCTCGAAAATATATTTGTTCAAATTAAATTAAATTAAATCACTTCTTACCTTTATAGTGTGGACGTGTGTATATATGCGTGTGACGTCATAACG